>NW_015116212.1:29706-42429 GCF_001443285.1 Poecilia latipinna
TCTCTCACACTCGCTATCAAACTCTCTCACACTCGCTATCAAACTCTCTCACTCTCGCTATCAAACTCTCACATTCGCTATCAAACTCTCTTACATTCACAGTCAAACTCTCACACACTTGCTATCAAACTCTCTTACATTCACAGTCAAACTCTCTTACATTCACAGTCAAACTCTCTTACACGTACTATCAAACTCTCTGACAGAGTTTGATTGCAATGGAGTTTAACTTAAAATTTCAGTTTCTGATTGGACCCCAGGCAGGCTTTTCAAAATAAAAGCGGACCTCTGGTTTATGTTTGATTAATGTTTCTCTCCTGCGGCTTTAAAAATGTAAAACTTTGTGTTAGTTGATTTGCGAAAGGAAATCATGTATCTGAAAATAAATTAAAACATATTATGTGGGCAAAAAATTATGTAAACTACATATGTGCTACCTCAATCAAAATTGCTGACATTTGACATTTAACAAATCTTTCAGATTACATAAACAATACCTTACCAGGTACTTCTCTCACTTCAGGATGACACAGGGACACCTATAAGACCAATTTTAACTGAGGTTGCACATATGTGCTTTACAGGAGTTTTTGCCCACACAATATTTTTTTTCAGATACATAATGTTGTTTTGCTGATTAAAACCCTTTATGGCATGGCGTTGCCCTCGGGCAACAAACCACATTTCTGTACCTCACGTTGCTCCTTTATTTTATTTTTTGGGGGGAATGATTTAAAATACCTCCAGACATATTTTTGTCCAAATAAAAGAGGCATTGAGGTTCATGTGACCTTTTACTTAGAAGAGGAGCAGTCCTTTTTATGAAGCGAAGGTGCATGCTACTGTAGCACCGGTATCACACCACTAACTGCGCCACTGGACCAGTTCTAGGCTCTAAGGAGTGGGGAGCAAGAATAATAACACCAGAGACCGCTGCTTTAAGTGGAAAAAGCCGGCAATTTACTGAATGCAAAACACACACATAAAATACAATACATGAAACCAAAAATACCCTGCATATTCTTAATAAAGAGGTAAATATAAATGGGGGGAAACGAAAAAAAAGAGTATGTCACTCTCTCTTTTTGCTCTTTAGTTCACCTAGTTTATTTTAGTAAGACTAATTTAATTAGACCAATCTCTGTTCTCCTAGGTTATTTTAGTCGGACTAAATTAAGTTAGTTAGACCAGTCTCTTTTTCCTAGGTCGCACCTATTTTAGGATTCCTATTTTTCTCCCTGAGTTAACTGCAGGAGAGTCCCTCCCTAATACGATGGAGAAGATGAATTGAAGGTCTAGGTCTGGCTCGCCATCTTGAATCCCATGTGTGAATGTGCACGTAGGACATGATAGACCAATCCTCGCTCCGACCAAGCTTCCAATCGAACAAAAAACCTGACCTGTGTAACAGGCCACAAACACAACAGAACTCTTTTTAAATCCTCAAATTATACAAATAAATTCTCCTTCATAAATCCAATATATTAACCTGATAACTGTTTATGACAGAGCATTTCTTCGCAAACAGCTACGTTTTTACTGTTAGCTCTCCGCCAAAAGAAAAAGTACAACACGGTGAAAATATAAAAAAATAAACACAAAACTCACCAAAACCGATGTAACTTAGTTCTCATAAAATCCCCGTCAGTTTCCGACCAGGTAAATTATGTTTTCTCAACTATAATATTAACTTTTTCTGTTAATTAATCACCGCTCTTTTCCTTTGATTCCTCCTCTGCTCTCTCCCTCAGGTTTGTGCGTCACCCAGGCGCCGCGCGTCTTCTTCTTCTTGTTTTCTTTTTATGGCGGTTGGCAAACAACTTTTAGGTGCATTACCGCCACCTTCCAGGTTGGAGTATGGAGCAGATGCTTATAATCTTCCCATAATAGCTGTTCTCCTAAGATAAATAAAAATACTACAAAAAACTACATCCCCTGATGATCTCTGAAACAATTCTCTAACATCAAGCTTATTTTTATTCCTACTTAACTCTCTGAGTAATTAATACCTCTCTTTCCCATACATATTTGTTGCATTCTAGGAAGATATGTTGTACTGTTTCTAATTCTCCACAATAATTACAAGAACCTGTACTATGTTTATTAATTATTTTAAGAGTGCTATTTAATCCTGTATGTCCAAATCTTATTCTAGATATTATGGAAGTCAGCAGAAAAAGACGAAATAGTGATTTGAGTCTTGTTTAATTCTCCATGTCTTCCAACAAAACCAAAAATCGAATGAATAACAACCGTTGGTGTCTTCACACCTCACCTTCTCCCCTTCACAATAAAAGCATACATTCTGGTGTGAAATATATATATTGTATCCGGCACAATATATATATTGTATCCGCCACACAGGCCCCCCCTGAACACACAGAATGTCACAAACACAAAAAACCTTAACCTCCTGAGACCCCGCGTCCTCATATGAGGACATTACATTTTTGCTGTTCTGCCCCATGATACTTAATTTGTAAGAATTTTGACCAATTGTCCTCATCTGGGGGCCCTGCCTGCACCACCTAGTGGTCTCATAATGAAATTACACTCATTTGAAAAAAAAAACAGCATGGCGGGAATGACAGCGAACGTCTTCTACGGCAGCTCCCGACAGAAACATGGACAAGGTTAAAATGTGCATTTTTATCATTACAGGGAGAATGTCCTTTTCGAGAACGATTGCTAAAAGCAATCGAAAATGACTCTGAGATTGAAGATTTGTCAGGTGGTGAAGAGGATGAAATCGCTCCATGTGAAGCAACTCTGGAGCAACCTGATAATTCTGATTCTGATTATCAACCTGATTCTGCTGACATAAGTGAAGATACTGACAGCGATGCGAGTGAGCCACAACATAAACAGCATCTTGAGAATGATGGTGAGACATAACCTAATTCCCATGTTTTTGCTCTGTAGCACTTTATTTCGTTCAAAATGTTGAGTATTTTACAAATAAAATGTATTGTATTTTTATTAAGCCAGAGGCGTCACCACTTTCTAAATAAGACTACTTAGAGTTTTAAAGTTAGTGATATAGAAGGTATACCACTTCCTGTAAAACTCAGGCTGGCTGCTGGGCCACCTACCTTGTGGCGTCTGCATGTACTGTATTTCGCTTCCACCTCACATATCGAAGTGCTTTTCAATTTTCTTAACAACAAAAGAGTTCAAGTAAGAAAATTCAATTCAGATCCATGAATTGATTTAATACATTTTCCATCAGTACAGAAAGTCCAAGTGTGGAGATAAAAGCAGTTTGTTTTGCAGCTTTTCCCCTTCAGCAGACCCACTGAGTTTAATGATTTCACAATTCAATCAGCAACACATTTTTTCTGTGTGTTCTCTGTACCTCCTGAACATCACATTCATTATGTGGAGCATGGTTTTTATATTCAAAGCACATGTTCCCAATAGTTCCTCAACTGTAAAAAGAGCAAGCAAAACTGGCGATGAGGGAGGAAACAAATGGTGAAAATTAATGTTCCTTTGGGCCTGGGCCACAGGAATTGAGATTTCTTTTTGTCTACAAAGAGAAAAGCTCCTGCTCTTTATCTGCAGTCTTCAAGGTTAAATGGAAATGTGAATGGTAGATGCCTTGCATCAGACCACCATGACTACCCATCTTTAATGTTGAACATTTACTGCAGTAAACCTGCTATCGCCACATCTTGTTTCTGAGCCTCTGCCAAACGGTAAACACTGGCAGAGCCTCATGTAAGATGGCTTGCTCAGAAGGTGACATTCACTCAAGACCAGAGGAAATCAAAACTGGCTGGAAATTCAGGAAAGGAAAAAGAAATAAAACAGAAGAAAGGCTGAAATAGAAACCCAGAATGTTTATGCTCTGGAGCTATTAATAAAGCTCCAGAGCATAAACTCTTTATCTCCCGTCAAGAAGGACGGGAGATAAAGTTTTTGTGGTACATGGGGAGATGGGAGACTTAATCAACTCCTGATGACAAGTCATAGAAAACTGCAGCTTATTTCATGTTCTGTGATGAGCTTTTCCTCATCCTTGATTAATACAGTAGAAAATGTATTTTATTTCTGTACTGAATCTGCTGGTCATAAACCTGGGTTCAATCTGCAGTCTCAGAACTCTGATAAAATAACTGAAACCAGATGCCTTCTGCATGTTTGTGTATCTTTAATCATTTTAAAATGTTCTATAGATGTTTTCTATTGTTTACTAATATTAAAGCTGCAGTATGTAACTTTTCTGAAAAATATTTTTTCTATGTGTGTTGAAACTATCACTATGTCATGACAGTATGGCATAGGTAAACTGTGAAAAAATGGAGTTCCTCTGCCTTCTCCCAGTGCCAACTAAAAATAATTAGAACCAGAAGGCGGGTCTTAGTGCTGTGAATCTGTGTGGTTGATTATGTTGCTTTCTACAAAGTTACAGCTAGAACAGAATATCATGAAGGCTAGTTAGCATGACCACCGGTGATGGCCAATCTGTAAGTTGTTTCTTTGCCATTAGCTCATTTAGCAACAAGTACATGAGATTGATCATCCGATTAAAAATTAGATTCTTGATTAATATGAGTTGTTGCTATGTTGTTGTACGGTATTTTAAGATCTTGTTCAAGTGCCCCTGTTTAACTGTGAGCCCCTGCCCCTCCAAAGGTCTCTGCATGGCTCTGTTAAAGCTCCATTCTGTAATACGTTTGCTTCTTTGTGGCAGATTCTGTACATCAGGCTCTGCCAGGCTTTATGAGACATATAAAGCCTGTAAATGTCTCTTATAAATATTTACACAATAAGCACAAAATGTTTGGTTAATCTCATGTCCATTTTTACCAACACAATGTTCATCTTTGTCATTCTAACAAGCCATCCATTTTCTTTACACTTTGTCCCTCAGTGGGTTCAGGAGGGTTGCTGGTGCCTATCTCCAGCTATTGTTCTGGGTGAGAGGCAGGGTACACCCTGGACAGGTTGCCAGTCTGAACACAGAGACAAGCAACCATGCACACACAGTCACACCTAGGGACAATTTGGAGAGGCCAATTAACCTGATAGTTATGTTTTTGGACTGTGGGATGAAACCAGAGTACCTGGAGAAAACCCACACATGCACAGGGAGAACATGCAAACTCCATGCAGAAAGACCAGGGCTGGGAATTGAACCCAGAACCTTCTTGCTGCAAGGCAACAGCTCTACCAACTGCACCACTGTGCAGCCCAGTCTAACAAGCTTTTGTGGAAATTCCCATATTTGACTTCATTAGTTCTTTGCTTTTCTTCTTCCACAGGTGTGTGCAGTGAAGCTTGTATATACATCCAAACTCAGGCAAGAAATAGAATATGTTTAAAAAAGATAAAAAAGATAAACACAAAAAGAACAATGGAAAGGTGATTTTTTTGCTATTAACTTTTTGTAGCACTCTGTGTTTTTGGGGCCCAAATAGGTCTGGGCATGGATCCAGCTGGAGTGTAAAGGATAGAGGAAAAGAAAGGATCTCTTTGACTGTATGTGATGAATGGCTTCTGTGAGCTAAATTTTCTGGAGCACTTGTTTATGGCGGAAACATAATGTACCATAAATTCCACCTCCACTTTTCTAGCTCCAAGATAACATTTTATCCAATTCGCCAGTGCTCTTTCCACTGATTAAAAGCCTCTCTCAGGCAAACAGGTCTGCAGCTGCTGCATTGCTGCCTCCCTTTTCCTTCTCTACTCTATCTCGTCCCGTTTTCTCTGAGTGTGCCTCTGCTTTTGTTTGGTCACTCACCTTTTCTATTTCTTCCCATCTGTCTTTCTCTATTTGCACATCTGCAGTTAGGAAGAACTCTGCGTTGTTAAACTAACTACTCTAACTGTTTCAGGTTTTTCTTCTGTGTTGTTTCAATTAAGAACATATTTTTTTTTTATAAGAATATCTATATCTCCAATTTTCAGCCTCTAAGACTTGTCAAACCAGTTAACTTTAGTATTCAGAAAATAAACATATATTCTGCCCCTCGGTCTGGCCCTCCGTCAGGTGCAGATCTTTTTCAGACATGGACCAGCTGGCCCCCACAGGACCCAGTGTCTGCTCCCAGGCCCGGTCAGGCGACGCCTTTACCTGTTATCCATCCAGACCTCAGAGCTGACTCCCACACTATGTCAAGCGACCAACTCACCTCATGCTGTTTGTGAGTCTCTGGGCTCTCTGTGGCACGTAAGAGTGAGAACTTATGACCTACTGTTGTAATACTAATACTAAGTTAGTTGTAGGTAGCTGGAATAGAACACTCAAACTGATTGTGTTTTTTTCTACATTCTGGGACACGCTGAATATTAAATTTTACATGACCAAGTAAAGCAATAGGAATATAAAAAAATAAAAACTGTAGGAAAGACCTTTGTGAAGTTTTCTGTAAAACTTCATAAAGTTTTACATTTAAAAATGACAGTCATTTAAAAATGACAGTCGATATATTCTGTAAGCAAGTGCAAAACACTAAAGGAAGTCTCCAGAAATACCAAAATATGATCACAAGGCCTACAGCAGGCTATTGCTACTGGTGACGTATGCTATTTGTATTTTTGTTGTTTTATCAGAAAGAAATTTCAACATTTGAAAGGTGTTTGCTTAAAAGAATGTAGACAAGGACATCTGGACTTCTAATGTTATTTTGATAAACCAAACATATCACAAACCAAATGCATCCTACCTGAAAAAAATTATCAGCTGTGGAGCACAAGGCTTGGGGATGGTTTGCTAAAATGGCCAACTCATCATTTTATAATCCACCAGAAATTTCACTGTATCTGAAGAAAATGTGAGACAATCTTCCAAAAAATTAAAAATAATGACACTGTGGGCTGACTTCAAAATGAGCAAAACATGAAAGAATGTCTCAATCATCTCATTCTTTACAGAAAACACATTTTTAATGTCTACGCTGTTATAACCACACAGCCAAAATCATTTAACTGTTTTCCTTTGTCACAGGAAACACACAGTAACTTAAACTTACCTAAATTTACTGACTACAATATATTTGTCTCGGGATGTTGACAGCATTTAATAACATTTAAAGAAACAAACAAAAAACAGAAGGGGAAAAAAACATTTGCAATGAGGAAATTGTGCTTATTCTAAAATGCTATTACAATATGCAGTAAAAAATATTGAATTGTCTTTTACTTTTTTGTTTATGACATTTCCTGAAAAACCAAACTGCTGGGAAAAGATTAGAAATAGATTTGTGGGGAGCCAGATGGTTTCCTACACAGACCCATCTGTGTACTTCTTGAAATTAATTGCAAAAAAGGCAGGCATTACCAAAAAACTTGGCATGTGGCTGGTACCATGTATTGTGAGAAACTTCAAACAAAACAACGAAGCTCCAAAAACCAACACAGCAGGTGAATTGTAGAATATGGACGCCTCCATCGATGTGTCCATGGGCAAGACAACCTAACCTGCTGGTGTTGGTCAGAAGAACTGATGGGCCAGACTTCCCCAGGGCAGCTGGGCCTATGGTCCAGTGGGTTTCCATCATCAGCCTGTGAATGTGTGCGTGAATGGAAATGACTGATTTCATGTGAAGCGTCTTTGAGAACTCTTGGAGGGGTGAAAAGCATTATACTAGTCTGATCTCATTTTATTTCATAATCCAAAAATGTCAGTTGAACTTCTTATTTTGTGTAACCCCAATTAGTCAGGAACTTTTATTTTTGCAGGCCCACTTCTTGTGTTGCCCCAAAATCTGCCAAGTCCTTTAAAGCCCCTCCTCCAGCTTGCAGTTTGACTTCCTCTGTTTTCACTGCAGTTGTGGCATGCTGTGTTTGGTGTCTTCCACACAAATTAATACAGTAATTAGAATCTATGGACTCGATTGCCTGGTGAGTCTGTCATCCAATAGCAGTATTGTTTTTATGTCTGAAACTTCTGCTCCGTTGCTCATCGGCGCATTCTTCTTGCCAGAATTGCTGGAGCTGCTAATCTGGAACTTCTCCTGAATTTTTTCACTGGGCATTGTGGCTAAGTATGACTCACTCCATCTGAAAAGGTAAAATTGTTTGGTGCATCAATGATAATTTTGTGCATGTTCTGGCACATTTGTATTGATGCTGAGGCAGCAGTGAAGTTTAAATTGATGGTGAAATTGATCAGAACAGAATGTGGCTACACTTTTAAGTTTGATATTGCGCAGTATTTTTATATTTTCCCCTCTCTTTCTCTCACTGTCCTTGAGTATTTGAAAACTAATTTATTTTATTTTTAATAATTGATTACTGAGATTTTGAAAGTGCACTTTAAATTGATTAACTTGAAAAATTACTGAGACTTTGTTTTGACTATACTTAAATGTTGGTCAGTTTAACAAATAGCCAGATTTAGTCATGTAGTCCCAGAGGTCTCAATCCTTGGGCCATTCATTTTAACTTTCTACATGCTTCCACTAGACAAAATTATAATAGAATATGGTAGAAAGTTCCACCACTACACTGATATAATTAGCTACATTAATCCAAGAAGTATCCAGTTTATCAGACAATAAAACAGTACTTGCCATGTTAAACTGTCTAGTTGTTTATTTATTACGAGTACTTAATAAATAAATTCTATAGATGCTTGGAATTGTTGATTAGTTTATATGTTTTTAATTTTGTAATCAAAGTCTTTTTATTATTTTTTTGTAAACAACACAGAACAATAACAAAAACACACACAACACAGACATTCCACCCCCTCCCCCCTTGATGCAACCAAAGCAAGTTTCAGGTTTGTGCATAAATTATACAATCAACATTTGACCATTGTACAAATTCATCTGCTTAAAACTCCTTCAACATAAGATATAAATGACTGCCAGATATCATACATTTTTTTTACAGATCCCCTAACTATACATCTAATCTATTCTGAATGAATGCAAAACATAGCTTCTCTTAACCTATAATGGAGGATGTGTGTAGGAGCTATATATACATTTTTGAAACTTCATACAGAATGTATTGTGTTTGAGTTTGTTGTGTGGTGCCTTTTGATTTGTTGTTTGTCTAATTAGTTTAGGAAAGATGAGAGCATTTGCTCTTCGTAGAAGTCTGGCACCCTTAGAAGAACACAGTCTTTTGACCGTCACTTTCTATTTGTTTTTTGAATCTGTGTGTTATTTTTATTTCCTTTTGAGTTCAGTAAAAACTTAAAAATGCCTATTGGATTCAAGACCTCTTTTTCTAGAAGAAATGTGTCGCGTCCGAAAGAGCTTTGAGAGGCTAGACTCGTAAGAGCTTGCCGCGCTTACAATGTGGATCCTCCCATCTACAAAGGACGAGTCTCTGGGCCAGTAGAAAACAGAAAGCTAGAATAGTCCTATGCTTTTTTTTAATCATAATTTTTTTACAAAAGCATTTAATAAAACAATCTTTAGTATCATATTTATTTAGACTGATATCTGATGTGACCATCTCATCTGGTCAAATCCATCTGTCAGTCAGTGCTGTCAACTACAGTGTTCCTATGCAGTAATTAATTACGTCTACGAAAAATTGAAGGGTGAATAAAAATTGTTTGTTTTTCTAATCGTTCAAATTATCCAAAAAATGTTATTAGTACTATGAAATATGTTAAATAGAAAAAATAATGAACTTGTATGTCAATGCTTTTGCCTCCTAGTTAAATACTAAATTATTTGTGTCACACTGAGAAGTTACAGACTTCCACTAGGGTTGGTGCCCTCTACCTTTATCTACGGAATGAAAAGGCATATCTCCTTTATTTTGGTAAATACCTTCAGAATTATCATGCACGTTCATGAAATTAAGCAAAATCTACAGCCAGTGATGGCAGTTACTTTGAAAAACTAACTTTAATCAGATTACTGTTTACTCCTTAAAAAATAACTCAGATTACTGATCACTTGATTTGGAAAGTAACTAAGTTACATTGAAATTAACTTTTTTAGTGACTTTCAGCAGCTGCTAACAACAACGCTCCACCACCTGTGAAAATTACATTCATTTTTGCCAATCCCACCGGCAACAATTGTTGCCAGACATTTTTTCAAACTTCTGGAACCTCTAGAAGAATTGTTGCGACTTTTGGCAGCTAATTGAAGTTTTACCATCAAATAATAGTGTGTCTACTCTTAGCAACATCAATTTCATGTATCTGGTGTGAAAGGTCACATGACCAGACCTCTTTACTTCCTGCCTGTGACGCTGGAGATAAATGTCTATCACAAACCTGTACAAGAGGAAGTCAGCAAAATATTTAAATAAACAAAATATTTTGAACATATGTACTTTCAAGTGTCTTCTACTGATATGTAAAGAAAATTGTATCGCTTCATTCTTTTGTTCATAAGAAGAGTGAATGTAAGCATGGCAACAATTGTTGCCACTAGCATAATACATAGACAGCACTATGTCCATATTGTCCATAGTTTTGCTGTTTATTCTATATGCCTTGCTGTTCCCATACAGCTTAAAACGATCAGATATTTTAGATCTTCTAGACCTGAAGGAACCTCAAAATGATGTCTTCTACATTCCACAGTTGAAATTCTCCCCTATTTCACCCCACCAAAAGACGATCCTTTCCACAAAGTATGGCCTATGCACTGAATGACAACTACAAGATGATGCCATGCCATGGGCAAAGGTGTAGTTTTTGGTCTGTTGGAACAGGGACGATGTCCTTTCAGATGCAGATTTGTTCATACTAAAATTTTTACCTGGTTTTGCCTCTTTGATGAAATGACTAAATGAGGTCAAAGGTCGCTTGGCACATTGAGACAATGATATCTGCTGGATGTGGCATTGCATCTTTATGTATTTAAAATATTTCTGAACACTCTTGTAACCATTCTTTGTTATTATAGGTTATGCATGTCATGATTTTTCTTATTTTTTATATGTACAAATAGGCCATATTTGTGTAATTTAGACTATGCAGTTTCCTACCGGCAATAATTCACTAGCAAGGACCACGCCACGAGATGTAAGTTTAAAGTTTTAATGATGAAGGGATAAAGGAATGAGGGATGAAGGGAGGATGGGATGTAGGGATGAAGGGATGGAGGGATGCAGGGGTGAAAGGGTGAAGGGGTGAATGGATGAATGAAGTGAATGAAGGTCGTCTGAGGAGAGCGCTGAAGGGCTTGGGAGGGGTTTGTTTTTCGGGAAACAATTCTCTTATTTTCCCGAGCCCACTTTGGACCCCAAAAGTGACAGAATTAAAAGGAGCAGAGACGAGTGTGAGCTTGAAATAAGTCACTGAGATTGTTGCGAATGTATGACTGGTATGCCTGGGATGACCAGCGACCTGAAACTTGAATAATCTGCTGTGACATGCCCTGACTTGACGCGGAAGAGAAACCTCCTATTCGGAAAGAATGATCAGGAGAGATGCCTGACTTGAAGAGGACTTGGCGGAGATGACCGGATACAGAAAACCGGTTGGTTTTACTTCTTCTTAGGGTAAGAATCAGGGTGTCATGACTAAGGACAGAGATGTCAGAGAGGCATGGATGGATGGAGGGATCATGCTTAAATGAAGATGGAGCGGATTCTGAGCAATGAAGAAAGCCAAAAAAGGCTAACAGAAACATGGACTCTAAAGTCCAGTCGATGGAGGCGGATAGATAGCCTGAGTACAAAGTAAGGATGCATTTACTGAGCAGGTCTGCTGTAAGAGGCAGTCGCTGAGTAATGCTAGAAGGTTCTTGCTTTTTACAACCTTTGATTATCATGAAAATATGGCTATGGGAAATAGTTGGGCAGTTGCAATCTTGAAGAAAAAATATATACCGGACAGGTAAGTCTGGATGGTAGAAGTACGGATTTTGAGGATTGAATGAGAGTTAGAGATGAAGAGACAAAGGGTTGTGATGTCAAGTGATGGAAATTGTAGATCATAGGCTGTATGGAAAGATTTAAAGTGATTCCACCCTGACAAATATGCTGATAGGGTGCAAGGCACTAGGCTATTCAGAATTGATTCTTGAGAAGTGTTGAGGAAGTCGATTAACTGAGGAGTCAGTTGAATAATAATCTTCAGTTGAAGAAAACGGTGGAACTGGTGTAGGGTGAGCCTCTGAGTCTGGAGCCAACAGTCTGAATTTCTGAAAAGAAAAGCGAGACAGAGCATCAGCGATGTTGTTCTGCGATCTGGAATGTGAGCAGCTTGCATCAAGAATTGGTGTTGGGCTGAAATCAGAGTTAGTTTGTGAATAAACTGCATGATATCTGGAGAGCAAGATCAGCCTTTGTTAATGATATCAACGACTGCGATATTATCTGAGTGGATAAGAATTGACATTTTTGACCACTCATGCTCCCAAAGGATTGCTGCAATGACTATGGGGTAAAGTTCACACAGAGCAGATGAGGGTATGGTCGATTCATCCTGGAGAAGTGAGAATTCTTTGGGCCATCTTGATGTGAACCACTTGCCTCGGTAATAGCTGCCAAAACTGATGGAGGGAGCTGCGTATGTGTAAAGCTGAATATCGTCGGGATAAGTGAGAAAGTCGTCGTAAAAGAAAGATATGCCGTTTCCAAGATGAAAGAAAATTATGCCAGAGATGCATTTCCATCTTAGAGGACTGATCAAGAATGAGAGAACTGTGAAGGGAGGAAACGCTGGCTGCTTTTAACAAGAGATTAGGGATAACGGCCTGTCTTTTATCGAATAGATTTTAAGATTCTTTTGTTAACTTTTAAAGTTTTAAATGGGTTAGCCCCCCCTTATCTTCGGGACCTTTTAAATTT
>NW_015116213.1:0-20764 GCF_001443285.1 Poecilia latipinna
ATTCCCTACAACTTATTCCTGCGGTTCACATTGAGCTGCGCAACCAGAGCTAACGCAGCGGGTTTTAAACTCTTACCTTCATTTCTCCAAAGAGACATAATTCCTCACAGTAAGTCGATGTAAATATCCATACAGGTCAGCCTGTATGGATATTTACATTGATGTGATGAAGTTTGAGTGAAAGGAGGCGCGCGCGATCCCGCTGAGGTAAAGCAGTGGCAGCGCGCGAGGCAAAGCGCAGAGGCGCCAGCTGTGTGATTGGTCCACGCGCTGCCGGCTTTAACCCTTGTGTCCAGAAATGGGGTCCAACCGACCCCACACACGTAAAACATGTATCATTTTCCACAGTCCTCTACGTTTGCCTCAGTCCTCGCACGCACAAAGGTTAAATGCTTGTCTAAAAACATAGACAAGCATCGCTTAGCCTGGCGGTGGGGCTAGTAAAGCATCGCGGGCTGCCAGGCTTACAATACACTGGAGGAAACCCTGGGTGTGGTGGAAACCCAGACTGCCTACAGGTCAGCTGCCTTGTTGGGTCTGGTGCTTCTTGTCTTCCTGTTGACAGCAACCCAGGGATTTTCAACTGGGTCAAGGTCAGGAGAGTTTGGTAGTTTGCTGGCCAATCAAGAACATCAACACCATGGTCATTGGACCAGCTTGTGGTATCTTTGGCAGTGTGGACAATCGTTTCCAGTCTTAGCTGATTAAGTTTGACATTCTGAAATATTACACATTTTCTGAAATACTGAACTGTAGATTTCTTTAAGCTGTAAGCCACAATCATCACAATTCAAAGAAATGAGTTGCATAAAACATTTTCAGTCACAATCATCCAGAACTTCTTCATATAAATCCCTGGAAAGTTTGTGGTTGTGACTTTGTGCAATGTGGAAATGTTTAAAGGGACGGGCTATTTTTAAAGGCTCTGCAGATTTTCGACTGTTTAGAGAGAATGGAGGTTTGAAGCTGAGTGTGGATTTTCTGGCCTGCTCTGCTTTGCAGCGGAGAGGTGAAAAGGGTGATGGTGATATTAGGAGTGTCGCACCCTCTGTCTGAAACCCATCACTGACAGATGAGGAGTTAGCAGCCTGTGACACAGCGTCACAGAGTGTCAGCGTTGTCTGGTCAGCCGGTATTAGATTTAACAGTGATGAGGTCTGCAGTGGAAATCAAATTTGTTTTATTTAAATTGTAGATTTTTCCCTCTGATTTTTGTTCTGAACAAATGAAGTGTTTTCTAATATAGCCTCATTTTTTCCCTTTTGCCTCATAACATTGTCTTATGAGCCTTTTCTGAACTGTATTCCACTGATCCCAAAATATCCTCTGCCATTCAGCTTCTTTGAATCTCATATTTCTCCTACAATCAATAAGATGGTTCATCAACATGCCCTGTCTTTGTTCTGATAGGCTGCTGTTTGAAGCCCATGCTAGCTATCGGGTCCTGTTTAGCTTTGAAACACGATTCATTCAGTTTGGAGATGAAACATCCCAACAGCAGTGAAGCAGAGCTGGTTGTCGAAGGCAATATTTGCTTTCATTTCAAATTTTACAGGTTTTGATATGGTTAACACGTCCGCAAACAAAATGTGTCACTTTGACCATGCGGGCCACTGCTTAGGCCTGTGTGTTAACTGTTTTGAAAATGTGGTGTTGGCAGCTGCATGAAAGCAATCAAAACAGAAATATGGAGAAAACAGAGAAGTAAGGACAGAAAAACAAACATTGAAAATGTTCACTGGAAGGAAAACATTATATGGATGTAAACCGTTAAACTGAAATTGTTAAATGGACGGATGGATGGATGAACTCATATTTATTGACATACAGGCTTCATCTATATTAATCCATTAAGTGGGTCCACCAGTTGCCCCAAATTCTGACCCAGAAATCCAATATGGTTGCCTCAGGTGTAAAATGTAATGCTACTTGACAGACATCTTGTATCCACATAAACCAGTCATACACAGTGTTAAATATCATTAATAGTTGATGAACATTGTTACTGTATTGCAGAAACTACCTACCTTTACCTTTATTGTAGGGTTAAAGGTCAAGTTGATTTGTATTACAACACATTTCAGCCACAAGGCAGCTCAAAGTGTTTTACACCAAAAAACATACAGTTACTAATTATGAAACAAGCAATAAGCATTACATTTTGTCAAATACCATCATCAAAATCATCAAGCAAATACACTAATGAAATATATTGATCAATGTTCCACTTACTGTTAATCAAAGGCCTTTCTAACCAGCTGGGTTTGTAGAACTCAGTGTTTCAGCTGTGTTTCAGTTTTCTGGAAGTTTGTTCCAGATTTGTGGTGCATAGAAACTGAATGCTGCTTCTCCATGTTTGGTTCTGGTTCTGGTTCTGATTCAGAGCAGAAGTCCTAATTGGTCTGAAAGATTAATACAACAGCAGCAGATCTTTAATGTATTATGTTTCTAAGCTGTTCAGTGATTCAGTTTTTCTTGATCTTGCTCTGACATTCGTCCTTTAATCCTGGAAAGCTGTTCAGGTGTTAGAAGACTGACTTTGTAACAGTCTTTATATGTCTCTGAATATTTAAGTCTGATTGCTACTCCTTGATTTGGGCCTGACTGATCACTAGTTTTAGTTGTAGCTAGTGACTCTGATCACTGAGAACATCAATTAGTAAATGTAGTGGGGTTCCCAGAACCTCGGTTCATTTCAATCTGGAAATACTCGGACGGACAAAAGAAAGAACGGTTAAAAGGTTTTATGACGGGAATGAATAATAGTTCTTTGGTGCTTGGGCCCCAGCAGATGATTTGAGCTGTGATTGTAGAAGAATATAATTATACTAAAAGGCATGTTGTTGGTTGATTCACATTAAGATATGTTTTGACTGAAAAGAAATGTACTGGGTCAATCTGACCTAGAAGTCAGAAAGGAACTCAGAATGGAGAGATGTGGAATAAGCAATCACCAAAGAGAGAAAGGTTAAGTTGTTGTGCAAGAAAATTCTGGCAAACGTCCTTTCCTGCTTGCGTGCGAAGAAGTCGGCCAGGACTGGGAAAGAATCTTTGTTTGGACAGATAAAGAACTAACAATTGACTAATAGTTCTTCTGATGGAGCAGATTTAACTTCCAGGAGGTCGACCCCTAATTCTCGGAACTTCCAACACACATCCAGTGTAAGACGGAGCCAGAAGTGCTACGCAAGCGAGGTCCAGTAATGCCATTGGTCAAAGATTCCCAATACACAACAGTAGAGCTGGAACTGTATAAAAACTTGATGTCAGAAGTAAGAGACAAGACATTTTGGATTCTGAGACGATGAAAATGAGACGATGAAAATGTAATGTGTGAATCCGCAGATGTGCATTAAATGTCTTCCTGTTTGTCTATGAGCCGGAGAGAATGGAGTTTGTGTATCGTTTCTTTATTTATATATTTCATGAATTTAGCACCTTTTAATTCCTCCATATGATTTGCTGTGAACTCGGGTGAAGATCCCGGAAGCTGATTAGGGATGCTCTCCCCCAGGGGCCCGACACTGGTGGAGGAGGTCGGGAACGGGTGACGTCCTGAAGAGCCGAAGGATGCGGGTGGAGAAGGGGAGGTGGTGGGTTGAACACAGCTGGAAAGCGGCTGACGGCTTGGGTGTGGATCCTTATATGCAGAGCTTGATTGATAATTGGACGTGCCGAATGAGGTCCAGCGCTTAAGTAGGAGGTGAGCATGACGCAGCGATGGGCGGAACAGAAAGGTTCTTGAACTTGTTTAAGCGCAAGTTCAAGTTTAAGTTTAAGCGCTTGAACTTCATTTCATCAAGTTAAATAAAAGGCGGTATGCTCCAGAGCCTTACGATGGAAACTCAGCCTCTAGCTCTTACACACCCATTGGAGAGTGTTGTAAACCTCATTTAACTGGAACCATGTAAACATCTGTCTTATCAGCCTGAGGATAGAAAGGGCCATGCTTCTCCTGCTTGGCTTTCCTGCCTAGAACTTAATTTTGTTCCCCTGTTCTGTCAGAAGGGAAGAGATTTGGTGTCAAAGATGAAGAGAATGTGAAAGAGCAGAAGAGAAACAGTCAACGGCTGCAGCCTCACTCGTGTGAATACCGATTTGGCTGCCGCTTACCTCTGGGACACTCGCAGCAAGCCAATTACCAAGCCTTAGTCACAGCGAGGGAAAGACAGAACCACTGATTGACTGAAGCCAATGATACATTCCAACCCGGCTCAACTTTCAGCTGCATTTCCTCACCATCTAACAGCAGCCAGCCTTTTTTAGTGCTGCTCACCCTCTGCTCCTTGATTCAATGGAAGACTACAGGCTGAGTGCAAAAGGGAGAGAAGAAAGGGGATAAAAGCGGTTGCTAAATAATCCCATTTAACTCTGAAATGTGCGCTGCTGCTTTTATTCTTGACTCACATCGAGTAGGCATGTGCCAGCCAAGTGTGGGCTGAATTGGTAAGCAGAGTAAGCAGAGAAGGAGACAGACATGTTTTGAAATGAGGCTTGAAAGGCAGCCCAGTTTGCAGCTTAGGGAATTGGTAAATGTCTTCTGGGAAGGATGGAAAAGGAAAGGGAGAGATAGAGGGATAAATGGAGGGGGAAAGAGTGGAGAGAAAGTCAAGTAGAGAGAGAGAGAGAGAGAGCAGAAGCTGGCAACATTATGACAAATACGGTGGAATGACAGATAAGGGATTGGAGGCAGGTGTATCTGACTGTAAAGAAGAAGAAATGAAGATGGAGAAAGAGGAGAAACGGACACTTTTCCTTAAATGTGGAAGGGTGGATGTGTGAAATCCAGCCTGAGGGAGATTTTCCGTCCACCACCTCAGCGGTTTTTCGTGAGCAAAGGTAAAGTCCAGACTGGAGCTACGTTTTTATCCTCCTGCCATGTTTCACCAACACTCTGGGAACGGAGCGGTTTGATCAGAGCTTTGGAAAACCTTTACAGGCGTCGTGATTGGGATGTTCTGTTTGGTGTTCCCATGTTGGTATAAATGGTGTCTGTGTTTGGTTTGCAGGCGAGGCGGACCTTGATGTCGTCTCTGAAGCCTGTCTGCCCTACCTGAGCTGCAGACAGCCAATCAGGCTGCAGGAGGCCTGTCTGAGGTGAGACCTGAGTGGAGGAGGGAAGTGGAGGAAGTCATTCCTGAGGAAAATATGTCAAAATAAAAGTACCAAATAGAACAATACTTTCAAAGTTAAAATCTGATGACTTAATGGTGTTTATAATAAAGGTCATACATTGTCTGACCACATCATTTTCTGAAGGACAATTTCATTTACAGAAACTTCATAATTCATTTTATTTGTTGTTTCTGTTGTTTTGTTTATTTATTTTGGACATTTAGGATGTCTTCCAGTTCCAGTGTTAAATGTTTGCTAGAATTTAAAGTTTAAGGATCTGTGTATGGATGTGTTCTTCAAACATTACCACTATAATACTTAAAAATTGTCTGTAAGCAACATCATCATCTATGAGATTTCCGGGACAATTTACCATCCAGCAAAATCTGTTATTGTGACCAGCCTACATAAGTATCTTGATGAAACTGAAATAGCTGAGCTGTTTTCAGTCAATTAAATTAAATCTACACCATTATTTTAGTTAAATTAAAACCTTTATTTTGTCTCTGTGAGATCTCCACCAGATTTTATTGATGTTAAATGGTACTTTTTCTCATTTGTGCATTTATTTCTGTTTTGAAACTCTCATGTTCGCAGAAATGCAACACATATTTCTTTTCTTTTAACTTTTATTTCATGAACATGAAACAAAAATAAATCATTTTTAGTCGTTACTGTCTGTTTTCTACAGTTCTATAAAAAACTGAGGAGATATGAAGCATTTTGTGACCTAACTGATCCCATCAGTTAAACAGTGGTTATGAAACAACTGTTTGTCTCATGTGAGCTGCAGAATCAATTTAATGTGGTGGCGCCACATTAAACAGAACGGCTCTATCTCTCCTTCACAGTGTTTTCCGTCACTTAATCCAGCTGGATCCGGACAGCTTCTGGTTTACGCTGAACCAGATCCACTGCCCTTCGTCCTTCATGTCGCCCCCCCACCCTGACCTCCGACCCCTGCAGCTGGGCCTGACGGGCCGGCCCAGAGACGAGTACTCAGACAACGTGCTGAAACTGCTGAGGGAGGAGTTCGCCTCCGACTCAGACCACAAACATTCAACGAACTGGGGAAAAAAAGAACCTGATATGTTTTTATATGCGAGTTAAATAAAAACACCATAGCTTCTACGCTAACGTCCAAACCAGGAACAAAGCTGGCCGCTCTTTCCACTCCCTCAGAGGTCTGATCTTTCATCTGTCTGACAGACGGAAATAAAATGTTTGTTTTCACATCATTTCTTTATTGCTGAAAGAACTGACTGAATCGTCCTGCTTGTTTTGAATAAATTAACAATTCAACCACATACAATTGAAGCTGTGGGTCTGTTTCTTGGTGTAGAGATTTATATTTCAGGTATGCATCTTATTATAAATCCTAGTTAAAGTTCTATATTTACCTCAATTTAACATGTCAAATCTATCAGGATTATTTTGTATTTTCTACATATCCAAGTCAATAAGGAAAATACATTTGCTTATACTGATTCTGATTTCTCTTAAATTTGATAAATCTGTGCTTGTGTTTGAGTTTTTCAGTAAGTCAGAATGTCATGAAAAAGTTAACTCGTATTTGGAATTAATTTTTTTTAAATGCCTTAATTTTGATTAATGAAAAAAAAAACTAAATCCACTTTCACCAAAAATGTGCATTTCATAAGACATGTCTAAAAAAAAAGCTTTGGTAACACTTTATTTTACGGGGTGTGAATAAGACTGTCATGACACCATCATAAACATGACATAACACCTGTCATGAACATGAATAAGATTTCATGAATATTTATGACTGTTGTCATAAAGCGTCATTCGGTAAATAATGACACTTTTAATACAAAGTTGACATTATTCAAAATGTCTTTATGACAACTTGTCATTAACCAAGAAATCATTACTGATATAAATTTGTTATAAAATAATTACTGATTTCACTTTAAAAATTAGGTAACTTTATGTTATTAAATGTAAAGTTTAAACAGTAATGATTTATATTATTATTCATGATTATTTATGACAACAGTCATAAATATTCATGAAGGCTTATTCATGTTCATGACAGGTGTTATGTCATGTTTATGACAGTGTCATGTCAGTCTTATTCAACCCCCTTCAAATAAAGTGTTACCAAAGCTTTTTTTAATATAGAAGTATTAACTTATGGCCAGCAGATATAGGTGACTGTTGAAGATGTTGGCTGTTCTCAGTGCTGTACTGAAATTATTTCCAGCTGCTGGTTTTTGGTACAAAAGGCATTTTTCCTTCAGCTGAACACAGAGAACGGCTGAGCTCTGTCCTGTTCAGGACAACATTGTGTAACGTGAACATCATGATGCTGAAATCCAACATGGGTCAAAGAGTCATGTGTAAATGAAGAAAACAGGAAGTCACCTCTGTTATCACAGCCCCTCAGTCAGGTGAGCCCTGAAAGCTGCCTTCCTCCCACCTCTGTAATCAATGTACATGTGCAGCGTCTGATGCATGCGTGTGTGTGTGTGTGTTGGGGACAAGATGGTCACATGTTTTGTATTTAGCTGGCCCCGGCTTTAATGCTAGCGAGCGCGGCAAGGCGCCTCTTTATCTCCTCCTGTGCTGTTGCTATTTATCCTGCTGCCATTGCTGACAGTAGCACCATTAGTCATCAGCTGCAGAGGGAGGGACGTGCTTGGCAGCCCCCATTACACACAGTCAACAGCTTAACGCCGTTTCTTCTTAATGTGCGCAGACAGACACATGCAGAGAGCTGAAAGCAAAACCAGAGGTGATGAAGAGAGAGGGGAAAAAAGTCTTGATTAGAACCACTTAGCTACAGTTCACGAGGGTCAGTCGCTTTTTCACGTAAATAACCAGAGCCAATTTATTCTGGTTTCATGTACAATTTATTTCATTTGATAAAGGCATACACTTAGTGTGAGACCAAACATTTGAGAAGAAATGTACATGTTAACTCCCGTCCTAAACAGAGATCCATTTTTGTTTTTTTGATGAAACATCAAACCAAAGTTTGAAAACCAAAAGGTGGTTCGTTAAATCACCGTTTGGTGTTCTGTCTGCAAACACAGCGGCTGCCCTCAGGAGCAGGACTGCTGCTGTTGCTTTCAGTCGATACAGCAGAGGTAAGACTGCTTGTGGAATTGGAGAGAAAAAGAAGATTTTAAAAAGCAGAAACAGGTTTAGTGTTTTTGTATATTTCTCTTTTTCATTGCCCAAGGGGTTTTCTAGCACATTAACACCCTGCGCCTCAAAGCTGCAGTAGGTAACTTTTATACAAATATGTTTTTTTACATATTTGTTAAAAAACATATTTTCATTGACCATATAATTGTTTCTATTTAGGGAATTTACTTTTGTAATTCCAATTTTCACAAACATATTTTTGATCAGATTTTGAGCTAGCATGAAGTGGTTTTCTGGCTGGATTTTGTAAATCTGCAATGGAAAGACTTTTTTTTTCCCACTTCAACAACCGTGTTTTACTACAGGTGGAAATGACAAAGAAGAAAACAGGAAGTGGTGGGAAGATGATGGCACAGCACATTGTTAGTGACTTATCGCGTAATTTTAATTGCGCTTCTTATTTAATGGAAACAACGTAATTTTGGAATAGGGTTTCTTCAACTTTAGTTGAATATTGACAAAGTTTTGTTCGCATTTATAATGGAAACACAGTTACTATGTCCTGACAGTGTAATATGACACAGGTAATCCAGTTACTATGACTGTCTGCAGATATGCAGTGCTCCAATCAGTCAGGAGGAGGGGCTTAGCGCTGTCAATCATGCTTGAGTACACGCTGCCTAATGTGCTAATGGCAGAGAAATAACATCATCCCAAAAAAAACTGTTTATCTGCCGTACTAACTGTATTTATGCAGGAAAAGATAAACTCAAGTTTTTCACAAGTTATCTCTCACGACTATGGTTGCCACCCGTCCCTTAAAATACGGAACCGTCCCGTATTGAACCGAAACGGGACGCTGTTTGTTCCGTACTCTACAAATGTGGATGTGTAATAATAAATAAGAGGTCCCATATAAGGTATATAGTTTATATATACCTGCCCCAGTCATTGTTTGACTCACGGTGTTGGTGTTGCGATATTGTGCCCAACTGCTTTTTGGGTAACACAGACCAACCGACACGCTGCCACCACCGTGCCCCCCCACTCCCCCCCCGGTCTTTAAATATATGGGGACTGGTCACTTGGTAACCCTAGTCGAAGCGCACCCCACCCCCCGCTATGAGGCTAGGATGACGTGCATTAGTGGGCGTCCCTTATTTTGATTTCTGAAACGTGGCAACCCTAGACACGACACTGACAGTTTCAACAAATACAGTATGTAAAAAAAAATATATATATATATATATATATATATATATATATATATATATATATATAGAAAAAAACAACATTTTTTAATAAAAGGTCCATACTGCAGCTTTAGTAGATCCATCAGAATGAAATATTTCCAAGTAAGCATTGTTTTTCTGAGACTACAGCAGAGTTGCAGCAGTCTGTGCTTGCCAGCGCTTCACATCCAGAAGCTTCAGAAACAGTGAGAGTACTAAGATACGTCAGGGAGGAAAACTCCTTTCTGAGCAGCTATGAAGAAAACATCATTCTTCTGTCTGTACAGCACTTTAGGAGAGCAGGAATGCAACAAAGATGGCTTTTAAAAATGTCAAACTGACAAGACTTCAATAAATAAAGGAATAAAATCAGACACTGAGTCCTTTACAAAAAAGACAAATAAAACTCATAGTGACAAAAATGCCTTTGTGTATGTTGATTGAAAAAGATTTTTTTTAAGAAAATTACTAAACATGCACTTACTTTGTTTTTTGAAATATACAGTTTTATGTACAGAGTGGATTAGAGGCTTGTAGAGGATTGAGGCTTTTTTTCATACTATCAATGAGCACTGGGTGAGAGAACCAAGCTGGGAGAGAAATTATTTACCCCATAAAATGACGCTGCTGTGCAAAAGCCTTACAGTTTCCCACATTTTTTTCTGGTTTTAGCCACAAACTTCATGATTTACAGGGTTTTATGTGATAAACCAACACAAAGTAGTGCAAAACTGCAGATAGGATGAAAGAAATAATGTAAACTAGATTAAAAATACTTGATAAGATTTTATCTTTGTGCAGTGCATTTCCTTTAAAAATGAACACTATACTTTTTAAGATTTTCCAACAACAACAAAAAAAACTGAAAACTATGTAGGATTTGTTTGCACTTTGTGTTTGATATAAAATACCAAATAAAATAAAATGCATTTAAATTTGTGGTTACAATGTGACAAATATAATAATTTCAAGAGATGCCTTTTGCAGGGTTATACATTAAGTGAGATCACAGTCTGGTTATACATTTACAGTCAATAATTAGAAGCATATTTAATTTGATTAATTTAGTGTCTAAGGTTTCATTCTTTCCTGACTTAAAAAAACACATAAAACAGATTCATTTGTTTGGACCTGCAGCAGAAGGTGGGGAGGAAAATTTCTACTTTCTGAACTGTAAAGCGATTGTTGGGGAAATACCATCTATAATGTTTTATTATTAATATTTATTGAAATCTCCCCATTCTCTGTGAACTATTCAGGATCTGTCCCTGGATCAGACAGAAAGTTCATTACTAATGAGTCTGTGCAACGTCTACATCATCAACATCCATGAACACAAACACAGTAAAATATCAACTCAAGAGCTGAAGCCGAGACCAGAAAGAAATCAGCAGGTTTTATATGTTGGACTTTGTGAACAAAAGCACTTGGAATTGAACCAGTGAGAAAATATTCCACTTCCTGTTTGTCTGGGTGAATGGAGTGACAGTAAGGCAGTGGAAGGTGTGATCATGTCTTTTACAGGATCTGGAGTTCAAGCAACATATTATTTACTGGTTAATAGACAGACTAAAGTCTTTTCTTTTTTAGTAGGTTATCTAGTTGTGGATGCTGAGATCAGAAACAGTAAAGCTGCCTAGATCTACCCCAGGAACCAGTTCATCTAAACTTCTGCACAGCATCAACATAAATAAAAACCACAAAACTGCTCCCCCCTCACAGTTCACTCCCTGCGCTCTTTACAGCCATATTAAACGTTTCTATGGATTCTGGGTTTCTTCAGTGTGAGAGGGAAGCTGCTTTCTGTGACCAAACATCTGGTTCTGTGACCTCTGGCTTCACAGAGCGCAGCTCGGCTCGTTGGAGCAGTCACTGTGGTTATTGTCGGCGCCGCTCCTCTTCAGCTCCCTGGCAGCGTTGTGCTGCGGCCCGTCGCCGCCGTGGCTGTGGCCGTGGTGGGGGCCCGCCTGGGGCCGCTTGCCGTGCTCCAGGTGGGGCCCGTGGTTCTGGTGATGGCCACCGCCGTGCGGCTCTGCATCGACGAACGCTGTCCCCGCCTTGGCGTCGTCCCCGGCCTCGAAGTTGGCGTCGCGCTCGGGGCCGGCGGCGGCGCTCTCTGGCACCACCTGCAGGTAGGCTCTGACACGGTGGTGGCGGGCCCCGGCCTCGTCACTGAAGTCGATCACGCGGCATTCATAGGTGCCTTCATCTGACGTTTTGACCCGGGAGAGGCGGAGCTTGTGGGAGATGTTGCTTCCCACGACCTTCACAACCTGGCAACGACAGAGGAAGAGTTTATAATGATGCTGTTCGATTTACTAATATTATTACTTTATTATTTTCAGTTTTTCTTCATTAGTAGTAGCATTGTTATTTTATTATGTTAGCACTGGGAGAAGACAGAGGAGCTCTTTTTTTTTTTTACATGTAGTAATTTGATAATAAGAATTTTAATCTAGTATCTATTAAGAATCATGTTTTCGTGTCGGGATTTGAACCGTTTCATGTTTGGACATTCAGACGCTCCAAACTTTTCCCCACAAACAGAAACAGAAACTTTCCTTCCTCTGATCATTTATGTTGGATATTGATTACTCAGCAGATCTTTCTCATGGATGTTAGCCTATGTTTCACATCTTTTCTCTTCATTCTTTATAGAATATATTTATGTAATATCAGAAGATAAAAACAAATATGGTTCAACATAAAAGCTTCAGGATGGCTTTGGGGCTGAAATCCTCCACAGATAGTGAAAACACTCCACAGCGTCTTTTTCCCTGAGTTCCACTCAGAGAGGATGAGTCTGTGGGACATCAGAAATATGACTCCCATTTATCACATACCTCTGTTCTGTTCTATTGTGTGTGTGTGTGTGTGTGCGTGTGTGTGTGTGTGTTCAGCAGCGGTCCCTGTGTTTGTAAACATGTTTGTGTCTTTACTTATACTGTCTTATACGTTGAACGAGAACTCATGACGAATACTTTCACAGCGACGTGGCCTGCAGTGTTTGACTCCATCTACACAACACACACACTTACACACACACATACAGAGGCTGGTGCTTCCGTTACAGCAGCGCATCAGCTTGTCTGTCTGGGGAAGGAGAGAGAATTCATCTTTATGTTTGTGAATTCTTCTGAAAATTATATCAGAATATTTTCTTCACTTATGAAGCTCTAATTTTAAATCCATTCAAAATTTTGGGATGCAAGTTATTGATAAATGAGTTAATTTAAAGTTAATCAATCTTATTGATCAACTAATGATTCATTGATAAGCAGCCATTTTCTTAAGAACCTGAGTTTTCATTCACATGAAAAGGTACATCTGTCGTTCCATAACATATATGGGTTAAGTTTATTTTATGCTGAATTTTGAAATAGCATTAAACCCTAACCTTATATTGTGTGGGCTATATTAAATACTGAGTAAACTGAAAATTGTTATCTCATATTATTAAACTTGAACATATTTATAAAATATAATGTAACATGAACCTTTCTGCTTGCTCAATAGATAAATAGACTATTAAAATATATGAAACTTAAGTAGCATGTTGCATCCCAAACCAGACTCTGTTTGGATCGCTTCTCTTTCCTGTTCTGGTATGGCCCCGCCATCTTCATTTCTGTATCAACTGAGGATGACCAGCAGCAGCCAAAATACAAAACTAAAAAAAGGGCTAAGTGGACATTATTAGTTAATTGATTCAAACTGATTGTAATCTAATAAACCATTAATTGACAATTTATTGCAAGTCAGTAAAATCTTTAGCTTGAGTTTTGTCATCATAAAGTAAATGTAATAATAATTTGCTGAATATTAAATCAATCTGTTGAAGTAATTTCCAGGTTTTGCTCGACATTTTTTCGACATAATGAGGCTCTCTGGACTTTTCCCTCCTTTGTGGCCTCTTCCTGTCAGTGTTTGTCACTGCGATGCTTCATTGTGCCCATTAAGGTAAGGAGGGTTCTTAGAATCTGGACGCCTCAGAAGGACTCTGAGCCACCGTTGAGCAGCAGCGATCCCAACACTCTGGTCTCATCCTGACACTCACCGTCAGGATGAGACGGTGAGTGTCAGTGTGTGATCTGGAGCATTGGCTGCACTGTGAGCCGCATAGAACTGAAAAACACACACTGTGTAACACAAAGACAGACACCATGACCTGCTCAGGAAGCGCTCTGACTCACACTGATCTTTGTAGCATCCTTCGGCGTTTCCTCCTCAGGAGACACCTTAGAAAAACAGAAGAATGTCAAAGAATCAACAGGTTTAAATTTTAACTGATTACAGACATTTGATGTCAATATTAACAACTGAAGGAGTGAACCTCCTGTTTAGTTGGACAATTCTGTGGTTACTTTCTGAAACCTATCATTTTCCAAACATACGGAGACTCCACTGACAAGCCCTTCATCATAACATTACACTGAGCTGAAATCATTTTTAGTCAACAGATTGTGTGCCTGAGCCTGTCAGATTATGCTGTGCTTATGTTTATATTAATAACCGTGGACATATTTATAAAATATAATGTAACATGAACCTTTCTGCTTGCTCAATAGATAAACTATTAAAATATATGAAACTTAAGTAGCACGTTGCGACTGGATAAACAGCTGCGCTGAGCTGTTTATCCAGTTTCCTGTGATTATATTTATTAAAGATTAGTTTTATTGTCCTGGTTTGAAACTCAGCAGGCTTTTAAAATGTAACATGCACTTCCTTTTGTCTTGAGTGTCTGCGTTTGAGCCTGGAGTCTGACAGGACCCGACAGGACAAAGGTAATGTCCAACAAAAATCTGTGACTTTTTTTTAATAGAGATTATTTCTATTGTTATGTTAAAAGTTTGACTCTGTGACTGAAAGGTACCAAAAAACATAAAAAAACAAAACTCAGTGTGGAATAAGGTCTTGAATGGTACTTTACTGTAATACATTTAAAACTTGAATGGATCCGTAATGTGGTGCGAACTGAGACTTTTAGCTGCTGCCATTCACTGACATTTTTCTCATGTTATCAGTGAAGTAATCAGCCAATAGATAATCATCCTGATATGTATTTACTTCATGCTTTTTCAGTATTGAGGAAAAATTCCTGTATCTTGTTGAAAAGTTACTTATGAGTTAGTTTTGTCTTATTTTAACCATGCTTAGCCATTTGAACTAGAAATTAGACCAAAATTGCTTGGTGTTGTGTTTTTGCAGTGAAGTGCACAAATCAGTCAGAGTTTTTGTACCTCATTAGTCGTCCAGGGCTGTTGGTCCGTCCACTCCAGGTGGTTCCTGATGTACCACCACTGGATCTCCAGCGAGTAGGACGGCGTTCCTGCTCCTCTGAAGGAACAGGCCATCTCCACGTCCTGGCCTCTCTGGGCAGTCATGTCATGGGGAACCTCAGTAAACATGGCTGGGAACACAGAGAGCAGACAGTGTCATTATGAGTGGATTCAGTCCAGAGAGGAAGGAGAACCTTAGTGGGTTGAGGTTAGGCCGACTAACCAAGGTAAGTAAAATATAAATGCATATCTTTGTTATTGATTTTATCTAAATTGAACTCTATAATAAAACCAACTTCTCATATAAAAAGAACAACCTGAACAACCAGTGGTATGACCTCTTGTTGCCATATCAACCTTCAGACCAATCAGATCTCCAGCTTCTATACACCACAAATCTGGAACAAACTCTCAGAAAACTGCATAACAGCTGAAACACTGAGTTGCCTTTAGTTCCTAGTAACTGGAACATTACTCAATATATTGATCAATATATCTGATGTGTATTCAAGATTTTCATGATGGCATTTGACAAAATGTAATGTTTATTGCTTGTTTCATAATTAGTGACTATATGATGTTTTTATGATGTAAAGCTCTTTGAAATGATTTTTCAGCTAAAAGTTTTAACTCATGTTAAACCATTTTTTTTATCTTACTATCCTTACACATTATGCTGCAATGGCCCATGTAAAGCAAGCCTTTTATTATTAATATAGGAATAGTTTCACAAATTCTTGATAAAAAAATATTACAGCCCTAAAATGTTGCAGAACATACAAAGGTACAGATTAAAGGAGAAACAAATTAATTATAGTCCAAATGTGTAAAATAAACCTATGCAAATGTATCTAATAAAGTAATGCAGCACCACTTTTACACTTTTTAAATTCATGATAACATATAAAAGTGTCAGTTGAAATGTTTAAATTTGATCAGTTTTAATTTGAAAGGAATCTTTGATTAGAAACCGAACACATTTTCAGCAAAGATTAATAACATATTTACTAACATAAAAAATATGCCTATCAGTCTTTTAATGAATTTGTTAAGTGTAAAAGTTGTGTGTAAGTTTTAAGTGCATCTGCAGTGACTTCACACTAAAATATGAAGGCTGTTATTTTCCTCCAGCCATTAGAACCAAAGCATTATTTACTAAACGGTTTCTGAGTGTAGAGGCCCAACTGGACAGAAGATAATGAAAAAACACATTAACCATGATAAACCAGACCTGAGACACTCACATGTTTCACTGATGCATGTATGGTTATTAAATAAAAGAATTACTAGAAATGATAAATCCAATTATATGATACTTGCAGTGTGAAGCAGTTAAACAGCACTAAACTCCTGAGACTAATTATTGAACATTTAGTTATCGTTAACTAAATGAATGTGTCCTTCATGCACCAACACTATTGTCCTAATTGATACTTGGATTTTTCTTTTGCAAAGTGGAAACTGGAGTGCAGCCAAGTGAACTATGAAGAAGCTTTAAAGATATCTGAATTTATTTTACAACTAAAAGAGTTTAGCATATATGATAGCAAATATGATCACAAAGAAGGTTTCTATGTGAGATATCCTGATCTTAGATTAAATGTCACAAAAATATTAGAAATAAAACGGAGAATGACTTGAGTGAAGATTTTCAGGCTACCCTTTCAGACTCTAGCGGTTCCTCACCCTGAGGAGTGAAGAAAGGGCATCAAGTCCAGCATCAAATGTCAAATCTCTCAGAGGACCTGGGCCACACTCCACGTCTGATTGGCAGGAATGCAACTAGCAGACCCTCATGGAAATGTTAACTGTCCCTGAGCTGTAGGGATTCTTGTTAAGCAAGTTTTAAAACAAAAGGTTACCCACTGTCTTACCATCTTATATGGAAAAGATCAAAAGTGAGTGCCAGCTTTTAAAACACAATGGCCAACTTCAATGTACATGTAACATTTTTTCTCTGACTCTTGAATATTCCAGAGCTGTCAAAGTTTCCAATGGGCTTCTTTTAAACTGCTGAGTCAGGAATAAACTTCACAACTAAGACCAGATCAAAACATTTCCTTTCACATCTTCAAGAAAACATGAAAAAAAGTTCTGTTTGGGTCACAGCAGACAGAAAAAGGATTTTAATTTCAGCTATTTTGACATTCTTCAGCTGCACATGTGGAGTTCCTCAAGGAGCCGTCCTGGGTGCTGTCCGTTTCTCCCTTTAACTAAACTGATCGTAAAATGTTAAAGATTCACTAAAGTGTCTACTAAACTCTTGAGATGACATCAAAGCAATAAAAATGTTGTAATCTTTCATTTAACCTTATTGAGAAAGATTTACAGCGCTGGTCAAAACTCCCAAATTCTCTTCAAGCCCTCGTGTCTGTAATCAAAATGGATGTACTTCCGTGAGTTAACTTTGACTCCTCAGTGATTCCTCTTGCACTGCCAAGAGGTTACTGGGACAAGCTGCACTCTCTCATATCTAAATTTATTTGGAATGGGAAGAAACCTCATTTGAAATTGAGAACACTTCAACGAGATAAAACGCTTGGGGATTGAATCCTGAGGTCTCTGTTTCTTGGAAACCAATTGAAGAAAATCTATCCAAACCATACAGGCTGGAGAACTTGATATATTCTAAGATACCTCCTAACGAGGCTAAATCAAGTTAGGACCCATAATTTCTTCTCTTCTTAGTCTTCTTCGTCATTCAGTGCTGAATCTCACAAACACCAACCTGAAATGGCATAAGCACTCTCCTTTATTTAATGACTTTTCTATCCTCATTGGAAACAAACCATTCTCCTTCCATAGGTGGAGAGATAAGGGTGTCAATGTCCTCAAAGACCTTATGAACAATGATGGCCTGCGTTCTTTTAGTGACCTACAAACTGCGTATAATTTACCAGGTTCTACTTTTCAGGTTCTTCTTTTATTTACAACTCCGATCGGCCATGAAAGCGTGCGGTGTGTCATGGGGTGTGCCTCTCCCAACCCATCCCTTACAAGAACTTCTTGTCGCGGGGTCAGACACGTGGCATTGTTTCTAAATTATATACATTTATTTCAGACCCTCGTGCCAGGCTCCCTGTAGAAAATACATGGGGGGGAGATCTTTCCTTTATGGGAGATGTAGAAATCTGCTGGGATACAGTATGGGAGAACCTCCACAACACATCCAAAAACTCTGACCATCGGCTTATTCACTTTAAATTTATCCATAGGATGTACTGAACACCCAGGAAACGTCATGCTATGAAAATGATCACATCTCCTACTTGTGACTTATGTACACTTAAGACTCCAGGCTCTTTTATGCACATGTATTGGGCTTGTCCCAGTGTGGCTGCTTTCTGGAGACAAACTTCCACTATGTTGAGTGATTTGCTTAAAGCTAACATTCAATTATCACCATCTTTGTTTCTACTTAATGACGATTCCACTTTAGAACTTTCCTCGCAACAAAAGCGCATGCTATGGGCCTCACTGCAGCTAAGAGGATGTTGGCTCTACGATGGCAACCACCACACTTACTGGCTTGGCAACAATGGGCCAACTCCTTCCTAGATATCGTTATGATGGAGAGGTCAGTGGCCAGGATGCACTCGGCCAGTCAAAAAACAATCAGCCCATGGGATGCAGCTTATTCTTTGGTTAGCGAAAGAGTGCAACATAATTCTATGTAATCCTTTCAATATGTAAATGTAAGTGATGATTTAATCTTCGCAACTGTCCACTTCCATATTTGTTATCACTTTGAGATCAGGGTAGGGGGTCGCCATGGGGTTGAGGGTTGGGAGGTTGGGGAGGCCACACTGCCTTTTCTATTTCTATGTTGTATCCCACCTATTGTAACTATACTGTAATGTACATGTTGTGGATGTAAAACAACTAAAATAAAACCATTTGATCACAAAAAATGTTGTAATCCTTGATAAATAAAAAAAGAGATCATTTTAGTTTGGTGAAGTGTGTCTGCTGGTTACACTGCTGTCAAAAAAGAGAAAAATAAAAATCACTAATGACTACCCATATAACTTCATTGCTATTTGATTTTATTTGTGTTGAAAAACAAATTTGTTAGAATTTTTTTATTGAACTGGAATTTCACTTTCTTTGGTGAATTTTAATAGTTTTTATTTTCTCCAATCAATTTTATCTATTGATTGGCTCAACCTGCATCTTGGTCCAGTTTATATGTTCTTAAATGTGCATTTAGAGATGAACTGGACTTAATATCCACAACGATAAAAGCTCATATTTAGTGATGGATCCAATCTAATAGTTAAACTAAAAATAAATCTAGGTCTGAAAATCAGTCACTGAGCCCTTTTACTTGTATGAGCAATAATAATCAAACCACTGTTACCAGCTTAGCAACTTTGTTGCTATACTAAGCAACATTTCAGACAAAAAGAATTGGTATCTGCATTAAAAACAGAATAGGCTTTTTAAATATTGGTGATTGGCCAGAAAACTGTAATCAGTGCAAAATCTGATCTAATCCAGTGCATTTTATAGTCAGTTTTATCCAAAGCCCTGTACTGGTACCAAAAGGTACTTTAAAAAACTTCCATTTAAATATGACCAAATAAAATACCTTTCCTTTCAGTCAAACACATCCCTGCCTAACATTTACACTGAACACATTAAACTCAACCTATTCCTGATGGAAAGCTTTGCCTCGTTTATTAGCTGTCAAAATGTTTCATTCTTATCAGACGGTTCTTATCATGTTTCTATCCTGTCATCTCCTGATCCGTTTGGAGAGAAGAGTGACACACTAATTGTGTTTTTAATTATTAAACAACTCCAGCGTGACATTCTTGGCAGTTTTGACGGTTTTTTAACCTTTGACCCTTTGATTCTCAGTCATTGTAATGTGTCAATCCTGTGCCAACAGAGTGCTGATTTTCCTCTTGATTCATGGACTAATGTCACCCTGTGAGTCTGCATTATGGATCTGTCTTGTATTACAAGAACAGAACAAGCCTATGGTCATCCCACCCTGTACATTGATCAAATCTGCTTGTATTTTTCATTTGTGACACCTGAAACACACCAGCTATTGATTTGACATTACAGAGAAACAATGCCTCCAGCACTGGTGGAGAATATTCAAAGCTGAGACAGAAACTGCTGGGTGAGATGCAGAACCTCTGAAATGATACCAAACAATTATATTATTTTTCTACCACAGGGCTGTGAGGAACGCAACACAATCAACAGGTAACATTTTGTTGGTCATCATGAGTCTATCTATCATGACTCATAGATAAATGAACAAAAAGTCAGTTATATTTGTGAACTGGAAGAAAAAAAATGTCACGCTGTTAAAATCTTTTTACAATTAAAAATGATGAAAGATCGATTTATGTACAGCTGTAAGTGATACAGAATATAATGATGGACAGCAATTTTCAGGTTTTACCACAGATTCTCAGTGGACTTTGACTGGGCCATTCCAAAACAAGCACCTAAACTGTTGGCCTGTAGGTCTGACATTAACCTCTTTCAACCATTCAATGTGAATAAAATGTGAAAAACATCAAGAATGTTCCAGGGGTGTGAATATTTGTGCAAAGCTTTGTAAGAGATGTTTGTCATCCAGGATTTTATAAAAATCATGACTGATTATTATGCAGGGATGCTTATTATTATTGAAATAATCACCAATTAATTTCAATTAATCATTGGCTGATGTAAACAGACCAAAACTGGCCTCTGTTTGTTGAAAGAACAACTCAGTTTTGCATTCCGTACTGTTTCACAGATTTATTCTAACAGTATAGATGAGCTCTGCTTGAGGAATGTACACACATTATTACAGTCTGTTTTATTCAGTTATCCATGGCTTCCCTTCCTGTTTCACTCTGCTCTACCTCCCCTGAGTGTCTCCTATTAACAGCCAAACCTAACAGTCACAGAGTCGAAGCTGAAGCTGTGAAATGGCTGCAGTCATTGGTTGCTCTGAAGCATTATCACCGTCCCAAAGTAACCAGTGGAAGGCTCTGAAACCAGTTAGGTGTT
>NW_015116213.1:25098-42337 GCF_001443285.1 Poecilia latipinna
AAAACTAGGTTATAAATTAACACTCTTGCCTTTATCTCTTTCTTTTTTTTGAAAACCTGATTTTATAACTTTTCTTAGCAGCATAGTAACTGCCGCAATAGTGTCTTCCACTGACTGCTGCTAACAGCGTCACTCTCTAGGCAGGAATGAACCATTTGATGCACACAGGGGGGTTCAGGGCAAATATGGATGTGTGTTTTTTGATCTGGGAGTGGGAACATTACATTTTTACTGCTAAAAACAATCTTTGAAAATACAATATGATTAATTTTGTAATTGATAGGGCCCCAATTTTTTTATTTATTTTTTTTATTTCTATGAACCAAAAAAAAAAAAAAAAAAATTAATTGGGGAGGCCCCCCTATTGGTCAGGGCCCCTAGAATTGTCATCACTTTCCCCCTGTATACTGCGCCCCTGGTCATGACTAATTGAAACCAACTTTATTTCTACTGTGTTCTATAAAATCCACAAAACTTTCAGATTGCTCCAGCAGTAGAAAATAATTTCAATGTTTTCATTATTCCCTGCAGTCGTATAAACTTCCCAGTTTGACCTTTTAAGCTGCATAGAAAACTTCCTCTCTCCTTTTCTGAGACGATGGTATTCTTTAAAGTTAGATCTCTTTCTACTCTGTGTGTGTAGATAATTAGGGACAGAGAGTAAAATGAAAGTTCAAGTATGCTGAAGTATGACTACACCACTTATCATGGCTGTAATTACCATATTGAGTTTATAACAGAAATAAAGGATCAGCATAGCCACTTCAGCTATCTGCTGCCTCACACGTTGTCCTCCACACACACAACCTAACTTAATCCTTTTTTCATTGTGCCAGTACATTAGCATCACACGTAACACACGAAGCCTTGCTGTCTTTAATTACTTCAATTTTTGGTGATGATTTGTTTTCTCTTCTTCTGTCCTCTCTGAGGTTGTAATATTCATTTTTTGTTCATAGAAATAAAACAAATAAAAACTCGGGGCCCTGTAAATTACAAAATTAATCATATTGTATTTTCAAAGATTGTTTTTAGCAGTAAAAATTTAATGTTCCCATTCCCAGATCAAAAAACGCACATCAGTATTTGCCCTGAACCCCCCTGTCTACGCCAAATGGTTCATTCCTGCTTGGAATGCTAGAGTGACGCTGTTAGCAGCAGTCAGTGGAAGACACGAGCGATTGTGGCAGTTACTATGCTGCTAAGAAAAGTTATAAAAAATGGTTTTCAAAAAAAAGAGAGAGAGAGAGAGAGATAGAGAGAAAGGCAAGAGTGTTAATTTATAACCCAGTTTTTCTCCAAGAGAGGTGGGTAGACTGTGTGAGATTATCAACCATTTAGCATAATTAGCTTAGCTACAAACTACTGTTTGCCTCCATTTCACTAGCATTTAATGAATTAAGGAAAGAAATTACCAACATATTCATATATTTAACTTGTCCCTTGTACCTTTCACCACTTAACAACAAATGAGTCAGTCAGCAGCAGCTCTAACCCACGTCCCTCCTGACCTGTCCTCGCCTGGGTGAAGTTAAAGCTGCAGTATGTCACTTTTATATAAATATTTTTTTTCACATATTTTTTAAAACTGTCATTATGTTGTGACAGATTTAACAAATATGGAGAAAACATATTTTTTATTAAAGTTATGTACTGCAGCTTGAATAAAATGCAACTACATAGCATTTTTGAGAAGTCTGGATGTGTAGTTGCACGTTGCTTTTGACAGTTGCTCATGGGGAGACATTTCAGTATCTAAAACTGATAGAAAAAATTAAGCAACCTACTTGCATACTGGATGTGGACTGTTGGATGTTAAATTCATGAGCAGTAAATATTGTGCTAATTATCATTATTGAAGCAAAGAAAGCAGGGCAGATGTATGCCTTTAAAATTGTTACGCTTTTTATGGGTCAAACAGAGTCAAAAAATTGCGGTGGGGGGCCCAAACACATTTTTTGTCAGGGGGCCCAAGATTCTTGGCAGTGCCTCTGGTCATGAAACCTTGAAAAGGAGGAAAAAGGCTTTAGCAATTAGATAAAGTAATTACTTACTTCAAACAAAATGGCAGCAAATTGTTTGACATCAAGCTTTGTTACTGTAGCAAAATGATCCAACAGATTTCAGTCCAGCAATGAACTGACACCAAGTTACAGGCATTAACATTCTAGTTTTTAAAGTAACAGGGACAAAACAGGTTAAAGAAAAATAAATCAATCATACCTGAAACAGAGGACTAGTAATCCTTTGTTTCAGAAGATTACTGTATTTGGTCTGTTATGATGAAGGACTGGAGATAAACTACTTGGCTATGGGAGACCAAGCAGAATATGCTAAAAATGTTACAAATAAAAAAATATTTATTTGTAACAAAAAAAATCAAAGAGTAGTGCTAGGAGTGATTGAATGTGTGTTAGTTCATACAATCAAAATATGCAAAATGTGTTCAGCTGAAGTTTGCTAAATTAAAACAGATAACTGGACTTCAGCTGTGGGTATTTTTTTTCAGAAGCAATGAGATTGGTACAGCAGTACATGGAGAGGAGGTCGGTGAATGTATCATATTCTGTCAATGTTTTTACAAGGTACATTGAATAGTATGGAATGAATAATAATACAGAATCAGACGGGTTTGCATATATTGTATGTTTTCAGGGTTTTTATGACTTTTCCAGTTCAATCAGAACGAATCTGTTAGGTTCTGTGTTTTGAGTTCGAGTTTCTGTCTGTCTAGTCCTGTTTTCCCCTGAGTCTCTGTGTTGTCTTGATTGATCCCAGCTGTGTGTCGTTCCTGTGATTACCCTCCCAGTGTATTTAGTCCCACTTGTTGTCAGTGTTGTTTGTCGGATCCTCGTCTTATCTCTCCCTCGTCTCACGTCTGTGTTCTGTTCCTGTGCTGCCAGTGATTTTCTGTTGTTCCTCCTGGTTTTTTCATTAAATTATCACATATCATCATGACTACCTGGGTTCCCCGGCGTCTCTCTCACCGTTCTCCGCAACACATCATGACAGAATCCTTCAGTCTGTTATCAGACTCTGGTCTCCCACTACAAGGTCAGTGGATTTATACACTAAAACCCAGGAGACATTTGCAGCAGGTCTTACGCTTCCACTCACCATTCAGAACGTAAGATCCCTCTCTCTCTTTCCATGTAGTGAAGATTCCTACGTGCATTAAAGCCATCACTCACTCACTCTTCTCTCAGTTATAGTTTGATGTTCTGGTTCTCCTCCCAGATTCCTGACCACCACCCTTCCCTCATTCCTCTTCATCTGTTAAAATAAACATATTTAACTGATTTCCGTTCTCCTGAGAGTGTTCTTGCATGTGGGTTAGAAAACTGGAACCCAGCATGACAATAATATGACAGCTGTTGAGAATAAGTGCATGTGTTCTGCTGAATTCATTTAGAGAATCATAAAAAGATAAAACACATCCATGGAGTTATTTTTTTGAAGACCAATTAACTGGTTTTGCTACAAAAGTGTAACAAATATTCCAAACAAAGGAAAACAAGAACTAATTAGTGCACCGCGCTTTAAATAGGAGCTTTACATTTTTCACAAAACAATCCTTTTTAATTGCCTGTAGTGTTAGATTTTCCACTGGCTTTGATGTTCTTACAAACTGCACCTAAAGCCGCGGTGAACAACACTGATGCAGCCACACACACACACACGCGCACACACACACACACACATGCACACAATTGCCAATTTCCTCCTGAGTTTCCCAAACACATTCATTCTAAATAGTGGATGGCCATTAAAATTGAGTTTGCTGAATGAGACACCTGTCCGATAGGCATGTTCAAATGTGATCATGACTTTGCCATGAGTTCTTATAACTCTATAATTCTAACGTTCTTGTACTGTTTTCTAAAATTTTCTCAATATAAGCAAGTGAGAGGAAGAGCAATGATTTTATCTCCTGTGGTCATTTCTCTTACTATTTCCCTTCTTTTAAGGGTTAATATTAGCAAAATCTCATCCTACCCATTCTGAATAATGGAAGGAATGGTTTATATTTCCTCCTTCTCTGTGCTCCTGCTCTACATTCATGACGCCTCCTTTTCAGCTTATCTGAGAATTCAAGGTTTACAGGTATTTCAAATTTTGTGATATTAAATCTGGTTCACAAGACCGATTTTCAAAACCTGAGAGACCAGACACAAGACCACACACTTATGATAAAAAATCATAAGTATAACGAGTTCACTGAAGTTGTTGAAAAGCGTGATAGTTCTGTATCAGGAAAACAAGATGATGAGGCAGCTTTCTTAGAAAAGGGAACTTGTTCCATGGAAGGTGCGATCTCTGCTCCACAGCTGGTCACTGAAGAAGAGTGAGTCCCTGAAACACTGAAGGCAGTGGACCCACAACAGAAGAAACAACCTTTCAATGACCAGGAGAAAACTGTACAATGTCTCACCTTTCCTGAACCAGACAACATCCAGGGGCAGAATTTACCTGAGGTCTCCAACAATAAGAGTTACTTTCAAGTTTCCTCTGAAATGCTGAGCGATTAAGAGGAAAAAACAGTGAAGTTTAGTGAAGCAGAACGGGACTCTACAACCAAAGAGAAACCTAACCAGGAAGGGGAAGAATTACAATCTGAAAAATCTAGAAGTAGGAAATTAGAAACAGAAAATCTCTCTGAGCCTGAAACTGTCAACAATGTACAGCTTTCTGGAGACGTAGATGAAATAAAATCGGGATCAGAAACACAGAAGTTATGAAGACTCTAAACAAAATTGTCCTTCAAAAAAAGATTTAGTTGAAATTAAAGCAGCAGATTGAAACTTTTATCATCCACTTTTTGGTATAAAGAGAGAAAAAAGGAGCAACAATAAATGGAAATTAAGGAGCTCATTTTAGTTTATCATGTGATTAATTATTTGATTTATTGATTATTACCACAGACCTAATTCTGAATGTCTTCTTGTTTTGTTTTCCTAGACATGCACTAATATGAATCTATGTCTCATTTTCTACATGTGTTATGAGTAAAGCCTTGACCTGAAAACATCAATGTTAGCTGATTTTAATTTCCGTTTTGATAACGATGGTAAGAAGTTTTTTTTGTTTTGTTTCCTGTTATGGCTGGAGAAGTACACAGAACAAATATAACTGAAGCCTGTGGTTGGTTTTCTGTCACTTACTGGCCGTTTAAAGATGGCAGTGTCAACGGTGAGAAAAGAGTTTCTTCTTTTTAGATAAAATACAAAATAATTCAATTTGACAACATGTTGGAGAAAATGCCGTTTCTCTGGGCTTCCCTAACTTCATTTCACTTTACTGAAGATGGAAACAGCTTCAAGTCTGCTTTTCTCAGTAACAACTTCCACACTCCAGACAGCATTAATTAAACATGTGTTGGCTTTCTGTCAGGTGGATCAAAACTGAAAAAATATTTTATGAATAAGCTGATTTTTGACTCCAGTTAACTTCTAATATTGAATGTTTCAGCTTGTACTGTGAATTAGTGACTTTGTGTTTGCTGATATGGAGAGATGCCTCAGATTCATCCAGCTTAGAAAGTAAAGCTGCCTTTGGTTGCTGTGGTTACAGTGTAATTATTCCAGTTTTGTGTCTTTTCTGAAGTCTCTTTTTCGTGATGTAAAATATTCCCATCACTTTCCTCCAATAATCTTCAAAGATTCTGCAGCTAGATTACATGAAAAGTTCTCTTCTAATGCTGTAGATTTTAATGTTTACATGTTTAATATTCATGTCTCTATAATAAAGCTGACGTTGAGATTACCTTTCTGTTTAAGCAGAAGCTGCTGCTATTTGGCCCAGATCCCAGCTGCTGGCCGGCCTTCCCACAGCGCAGGTCAAAATATGTTTTTCCTTCTAATCAGATAGAAAAGGTTAAATGAGAACATGGCTTCCAGAGCCGCTGGGCTCAAGCAGAACACCAAGGACAAGTCCTCTTTTTCTGCTTCCACACATCAGAGTCGCAGCTCCACACAAGAAATTATTACTACATCATCACTTATCAACTACTGCTACATAAAAAAAAAGAAAAAGAAAAAAAGGTGGGAGTAGCAATCAGAGGAGTAACGGTGGCCTTACAGAAAAACGGTAGATTGGGATTAAACCACTTGAGGCATTTCTTATCCCAGTAGAAATCAGAAAAGCAGCCAGCGATTTAATCTAAGGATTATGAACTATTAATGACTTATATTTAGTGTAAAAACTTAAATATACAACTGAATTGAATCGAAATGATCTCATTTTCTGTTCTGGGAAAAAGAAAATCCCGTCCTAACTAAAATCTCATTCAAAATGTTTTGATCCATTTCTTTTTTACAAACAGCAGAGGAAGAGGCACTAAGAAAAAACATGCACTTCAGATGAAATGTAATCCTCTAACTCTTCAAACTAAGTTGTATGTGTTATTTATGTAGCTTTTGGTTGTTGTACATTCATGAACTTTGACATTTGTCTCAGCTTTGCCTGATTTGACCTCAGTTTGACTTACTGGATTTCTACTTTGGGGCAGATTGTTTCATCACTCTCCAAAGTTTCATCCTTTTTTCAGAAATAATATTTTATCAAAGGCTTATTTTGTTTTATGGCATGTCTGCATTTTGATATGACACTGCGATAAAACAATTTCACCACAGTTTACACAAACAGATCTGGTAGATGACAATGAGGAGGCCTGTCACAATAATCAATAAATCAATTAATCACATACTAAATTAAAATGAGCTCAATCATTTCCATTTGAATGATTTATTGTTTTTTCTTTTCTCTTTTTCTACCATAAACTGGATGATAAAATCTTTAATTTGGTGTTTTGGACTCAACTAGAAACATTTTTTTACAGAGATTTTACAATTAATTTTGTTTGTCTTTTGTTATTTTGTATTTAAAAGGTCTTCCATTTAAAATGCTCTCAAAACAGCAATATTATCGTTTATCACAATAATTTCTGGGACGATTTATCATCCAGTTAAATTAGTTATTATGAGTCCTGACTTCACAGATTAAGAACATTTTTTTTAATGAATCTAAAACCATTGAAATGTCATTAGTGAAATCTTAAATCTGAAGTTTGACCCCCTGAAGGCTCCCATAGCGTCGGTCCATCTGGTCCGGCCTCCGCCCCGATCAGCTTCCTGTTCCTGTGGGTGTCACACATTTCATTTCTCTCCAAATTTGTGGATCATCTCCAGAAGAATAATTAGCGAGTAACGAGTCTCTCACATGGCTTCGTAACAAGCTTCATGCTCTGATAATGAGCTTGAACAAATCAGCAGTAAACAGCTGCCGTCAGCCACACACAACCTGCCGGAAGCTTTGAGCCGAGCAAAAGATAAAACCGGCCTGAGCCAGCACAATCCACAGGACTGTTTGGTCTCCATGGAAAATGTTTTTTAAGACTTGCTAATGAGAAATCAGAAAAGAATGCAGAGTAGAAAGAAGCAGCTGGAATTCACAATGTCTGCTGCTTGCAATAAGAAAAACAAGTTAGTTAGCAGGTCGGATTCTTTTTATGACGCTGTGAAAAACATTGTTTTCCCATTCAGCAGCATTATGAAGTTCTGCCCCTCCCCTACCTGCTGCTAAGCTCAGCCACTGAGCTGACAGAAAAAGACTGTTATCCATTCAGGTGATCAGTGTTTTCACCTCATGGATTAAAATATGAAGAAACAACTTTGGACATATTTGGTGTCCGAACTCATTAAAATTAGAGATATGTAGAAAACTACATTCTAACCTAGAACTGGGTGATAAATTAATTTGTCGATTAATCACGTTTGGTTTGTGAGGATTTAATTTTTGGAATATCTGGATTTTGTGGAATGAATGAGGAACGTTGGGCATCTTGTGAAGTTATACTTTAGTATAAAGTTTAGAGATAAGGAAAAACTTTTCTACATCACTATCAAATTACTATCAGTAGCTGACCATGGAATGATAAAACAAATGAATATGTGGAGTTTGAAAAAAGAACCCCATGTCAGATTGACATAACTATCAAATCTTTTTCCTCATCAAAACCACTTTTTTATTGTTACTTTAAGATGTTGTTCTGGTAAAACGGCATCTTTATTCTGCCGGTATTATGACAATAATCTCGTAATTAAACAAAAATTCTCGTAGTCTGGAAATAGGAAACCTCCGTCATACAACTCACAAGAGGGATGATTGAAATTAAAGCTACTTTTTGAATACATTTTCTGTCACTTGTAATTTTTTATTTATTTATTTAATTTTGGAAAAGAAAGTGGGAGGGAAAAAATTGGAAATCAGAAGTGGTGTGAAAAACACTAAGTTAATCTACCCTGATAGAGCTGCAGTAGGAATAACTGCCTTTTCTCTGTTTTTAAATAAGTGCAGTTCTGTGATATTTTCCATCTTTTTGTGTCAAGTCTGAATTGTTCTACAACACTGTCACACCATAAAACTGTGGTCCTTCCCTCTGGGGTATAATACACTGAGAATGTAATATTAGAAAAATGCCTGTGTGCCAAATCCGCCTTTTACCTCCAACATTCATGTAGAACATGCAGCAGCCATTTGAAGAGGACCCATCGTTGTGAGGTGTCTGATGGTTTTTACGATGAAAACACCCCGCAGGGTGTGTGTGGTCAGTGTAGCAGGAGCTGAGCTAACTAGGCAGAAAACAGAGATGGATGACATGCAGGTTTAAACCGCTGTGTGTGAATGCCTCTGTGTTTATGAGCTGCCTGCTGCAGTTCCTGTCACATCCTGAACCGCTCACTGATTCAGCAGAGCTTCTAACTAACCAGCAGGAATGTGAAACTACGATTCCTGATGCGGAGCAGAACGTTTTATAAAGCGAGGAGCCTCAACAGAAGTTCATCTGTTGGCTTAGAAGGAGATTTTTCTTCAAACTACAGCATTCATGTGTTTCCTCAGAGGGATAAAGAACAAAGGGTTCATCTCCCATAGCAACAAGTGCTGGTCGTCAGGTAAAACCATCCATGATCCCGAAACAAAATAAAATAAAAAAAGGAGCGCAAAACCTTGTAGGTCTATATTTTAACTTAGATTTTTATTTCTATTTTTTTTATAATATGAATAACATTAAAACATTAAAATTAACTGGTGTGTGGATCCCAAAGAATAAAAAACAAGATTGGATCATTTTGGCTAATTATAAAAACAAAAAGGCAAACAAATGGGCAAAGCATTATTATTATTGTTGTTATTATTATTATTATTATTATTATTATTATGCAGCTAGTTCAGAATGTTGAGGGATGTTCTGACCCAATCATAGGAATCGGTTCTGATCGATATCTATGATGTTATTTTGTTGACCATGTTGCCAGCAGCACTGAGGCAGAAACACTGGCTGAGAAAAAAATATCTGTCTTTGTCAAGAAACATATCCAGGATATCATGGGAAGAGAGCTGAGTTGATTCTTATAGTAATCCTGATTTCAACACTCAGAATATTTCATGTTTTCTGTGCTGTGGTTACCGTACAGCCAGCGAACCTACAGACCAGAGCAGCTTAATATCACAGTGAAAACCTTCAACTTTGGCAGTAGGCCTGAACCAACAACACATTTTGCTGGATGATAAATTATCCCAGGGATTATTGTCATAAATGATAATATTGTTGTTTTGAGACCATTTTCACAAATGGCATCTTAATGCAAGAACATTCTCAACAAACAATATACCTTAAATTATAATGAATATTTAACACTATATCTGGAAGACATTTTAAATATCCAAAATAAATAAACAAAACAACAGAAACAACAAATAAAATTAATTTTAAAGTCTCTGTAAACAAAATTACTCTCCAAAAAAAACAACAAAAAAAACACAGATGTAGTTGAGACCAAAGCAGCAGAATGAAAACTTTTATCATCCAGTCTTTGGTGGAGAGAGAAAAAAGAGAAAAATGATAAATAATGCAAATGGAAATTATTTAACTCAATTTAATTTATCATGCGATTAATTGATTAATTGCAGCTGGCCTAACTGTCTGTACAAAACCACAGTTTAGTTTGTAGACTTTTCTATATTCATGAAAAAAAGAAGCAGTCCAGACAAAAGCTCATCTACCAATTAAAAAAATAAATACAAAAACAACAACATTTAAGTAATATGTTTTCTAGTTTTTGACATATCTCATTGAATATGTAGGTAATGATTTATTGTAACTGTGGCCCTTTCCGTCTGTCTTTACTGTAATTCAGGGCCACTCGCCACAATCTGCTCCTGTGATCCAGCAGATGGAAGCTGAAGTTGATCCTCAGTGCAGCTTATCGAAACAATCCACCACAAGTTCGCACACACTGACAGAATTCATCCTTTTGGTGCAATGGGCTTTTTGTCGGATCAGTGCAATGCATTATTGGCTTTCAGGAAATTAACAAAGATGTCAGCCAGGTTGCTCGTTCCCTAGGTGACGAATGTTAAAATATTTGATTAAAATGTCATTAAGATACACGGACACAATGTTGCTGCCTGGCATGTTCTGATTAAACATGCTCACTGCTCTTGTCTGCTGCATGTTGACTTGTTTTTCGCCTCCTTTGTCTCAGCTGCTGTGTACTCAGTTTCATCTCTCCACCAGCTTCTCCCTGAAGCCTTCATTTTCCTGCTTCCACTTTTACAGTGGACAAAAACACAACAATTAAAACCAGTTGAGGAGCGATCCGTCACCGCGATGAGACGCGGCTCACCCCAGAGACAAAATGATCAATAGAGTCGTCTCCAAGGTGAATCTACAGACGCCCGGAGAAAGCCACTGTACCGAGGAACAGCGTGTTTCAGGAGCCGGCGCAGAATGCTAAGCAGCAATGCAGCCCTTTTCCTTTTTGTGTGTCAGAAAAGAAAACATGTTCATACTGCGAAGCAAAGCAGAGTCCTCTTTTGGTTTTTAGTGTGCTATGCAGCGCTGCTTCACAGAATAAAAGGAAACAGTGAAGACGGTGGCGGCAAAATGAAAAGCTGGGCCTGCAGGAAGCACAACATGGGGCATCGCTCTTCCTCTGCCTCTTCAAAAAGTTGCCGCCTCCACCAGCCGATCCTCCTGGGTCACACAGTAGGAACACGCTGAGAAAGAGACTGCAGATATCAGCTGCTTGTATCTAATCTTGCCAGCCTCTCTAAAGGACCCAGGAGTATCTGCTGCAGTGCAGACACAGCAGGCCGATAGGAGCTGACAGCTGCACCAGATAAAACTGGCCCCAGGTTTAAAGTGAAGGTAGGAGTCCCCTGCTGGGCCCCATGGATGGACGAGACAGAGAAACACTTCCATGTTTTAATTGGAATACAGAATTTTTAAAAAGATTTTTATTGTCTCTAGTAGTCTTTATTTGATAGTAAATTGACAGGAAAGTGGTTAATGAGAGAAGGGGTAAAACATGGGGCAAAGGTCAGGAATCGAACCTGTGACAGCTGCATCAAGGCCTCCTTATGTGGGTTGTGCTGAACCCCTGTTCCACCACAGCATGACCAGAATACAACATTTTAATTAGCAAAAAGTGCAAAACCTGTACTAAACTACAGATTGCATTCGGTTTGTACCGGTGCCTGGACGTTCCAGCCTCTTTGCCACGCTGTAACTTACAGCAGGAAATCACTTCCTGCCTGTTGGCCTCCAGTCAGTTGGATCAGCAAACATGTGCTAATCTTCAACAAGCAGACACACACAATCAAACATATGGCAAGATTAAATAGTGAACAAAGGAAGAGTAAATTCAGGATTTTAAATTGGGCAAATTACGCAGTGAGAAGCTGCCAGGAGAAAATGAAAGAGAAGATAGAATGCATCTACAAAGACAAATGAAAGTTTGATCCTTTTTTTGTTCCCTGAAGAGCAGCTTCACCAGCGCTGAGCTTTTCTGAACTGCTTTGATGTTTCTGCAACATTAATGTTGATGCAGTTTAGTTTTCCAACAGTGCAGCAACTCAGTCATTAATTATTCTGGCGATTAATCGATTAATTGGATGAAATAATCACTTTTACACCACTTAAGCCTTTTTCATGCAATGTTAGAAATAGTACATATAAATAATTCAAGTTCATTTTAAATAAGAAAATAAACATTTTATTGCTTAAAATGCAACTTTCCTTTAGTGAACACTTAATCCTTTGTAGGAAAGGATGCAACTAAAAAGCACAAACGTCTAAAATCAACCGGGGGAACTTCAATCTGTCTATTCATTTTGAATAAACAAATTAATAACTGGACTCATATTAGGCAGAACCTCCTGCCTAATATGAGATTATTTTTTCTTGTAGAATTTGAACCAGGTGAAGATAAATCTCTGCCACCTGAGGAGTTTTGGGTAAAACATATTTACAGACAAATAAGTCTTTTTCTTTATCTGAAAGAAAAAGACAGCTTAATGAGTGCTGTTCTTTCTTCAAATGTTTTTTTTGTCTGTTGTTGAGTGACGATTATTTCAGTAAACAATCAGAATTAATCTGATTAATCATTTCAGCTCCGGTACGTTTTCAGTTTCATTTGCTCACACATTTGCACTGGAGGAAAAGTCCAGCAGAGGTCGCTATAACTGTCAGTACTTCTTAAGAAGCATAGATGCTGGGCGTCCAGAACCTCCAACACCTGGGCGACCCGAGCCGACTGACCCAATCCTCTTAAAGTTACAGCAGGGAATGTCAGGAGCCTGCAGAGCTGCTTATCCGGTTCTACAGAGCCTTCGTCGAGACCACTGCCCGCACATCCATCAAAGTCTGGTTAGGAAAAGCTAGAAAAGCAGCAGACAGTTGAGCGGTGCCAGGCTGGCAGAACGCCGGCGTGTTTCTGCATGCAGGACCGAACAGCAGCTCCAACCTGCTGGGCTGAGGAAGAGGAAACCACCTGTGGAGCTTCTTCATCGTGGCGACCATTTGAAGCAAAACATAACCGTGTATTATTGCATATGAATAAAATAAAATATATTCCAGCATAGATACAATCAGACAAAACAAGAAGAATCCTCCTCATGCTGCGCACTGTTGCATTTTTATGTATTTATTAATATAAGATACATAAAGAACTTTACAAAAGTTACACTACAGCCACAAACATTGCTGTATTTTATTGGGATTTACTGCCAATAAAATAATGCATCAACAGAAAATGGTGCATTAAAGTTAACAGGTAGAAAAGAGACAAAACCTGAATAAATATAATTAGAACTGGAAGTTTTTCAGGATTTGTCCAATTTAGCTTTATATGTTTAAGATTGAAATTTTACCAAACCATCTTTTCAAAAAACATCAAACTCCATCAGATTGAATGAATAATGATTTTCAAGCCTTTTCATGGATTCCTCAGTGGATGTAGGTCTAGACTTTGACTAGACCATTCAAAAACCATTCACATTGCACTGATCCCACCATTCAAATCGAGTACCTTGATTGTTAAAATACCTTGAGGAAAATGTATCTGCCCGAAGCTTCGTTAAATTAGGTTTTATTGTTTAGTGCACCGAGTTCTGTCCGTATCATTATTTGTACTGGGCAGCGCTCTCACTTCCACCTATGCATTGTTGCTAAGTGCTGGCAGTATAATGTCAAATTTTCTGGGTCTTTATTGTTGTTTGGTCGACTAAAAAGCATTGTTAAATTGACTGGGGCAATGCTTGGAGTACGGTAGCCTTTTTCCTCCTGGAGCTGCATGTTGACCGCTTGAGAGACACAATTGCACTCCACACTTTTCAGAGTTAGTTTTACTTGTGAGAAAACATAAAAGCTATGTATGCTTTTAGAGCTGCAGTTCATTATTTTAGGAATCAATTACTCTATCGATTGTTCTAATGATTAATCGATTAATCAGATAGAGAAATTGGCATTCTGCAGATTTTTCATGTAACTTAAACCTTTTGTACAATATTAGGAATACAATGAAAAATACATGTAAACAAATGATTCAATTCCTTTTTTAAAATAACTTTTTAAAAAACATTTTACACTTGATCATCTGTAGCAAAGGATAATAGAAATACAGAGGAGTGTTAATCTGTTTATTTCTTGTTTTAACTAAAAGGTTAAATCAAGTTCTTGAAAGGAGTTTTTAACCATGTGAAGTTAAAACTTTAATTGCGATTAATCGTTTGAACCCAAATACATTTGATGCAGTTCCTCACTTAAGCACTACTTTTTGTCGTTCAGTCGCCTCAGAGGATCGTACAGAAGCTCTTCAGAGCAGCATGGATTCCCGACGTCTATTTGTGTAAACATTTAGTCGATCTGGAGGAAAAGAGAAACTTCTTTTGACACATAAAATGACAGATGCTCTGCTCAATGTGACTAAAGGCGCTTTTTTCCCACCTTACACAGAGCTGCAGCCAAATGGCCCCCACTAAGGCTGCACTGTTAGAATCCAGAGCTTGGGAGAGTCTTTGTGTTTGACGCTGAAGGCATAAAGGCAGCAACAGGGAGGGGAAGGGGTGGAAGTAGACAGGACAGCTGGAACCAAGCCTCAGAGTCTGGCAGGCAGCGGAGATTCTCTTCCGCTCATATCACACCTCCTCCTGCTCTTCTCTTCCTCCTCCTCATCCCTCTCTTCCCTTCAGGTTGCTGTTGTGCAAGCGAGGCTCTCATGGGGCCCACTGACAGCACGGATAAATGAGCGAACCGGCTTATTGGAAGCACAAACACACACCCACAGACACACACACACACACACACACACACTCACACCCACATGCACACTCTTAACCCAAAACCAAATATATATATTCCTGTACCCACTTATCCTAACTCAGAATAAGCTTGTTTAAAGGAAACGTACAGTCTGAGCAGCTTTTGTTGCACACGCACACACACCTACACACACCCTGAGATATAAACCCACAGGAGGTTTGTCCATGGGGCTCCTTGCTCCCTGTTTCTTCTCTGCTTCTATTAAGGCTGACGTTGATGAATGACAGAGATTACGGGACAGACTGCCGCTTAGCCTCATCACAGAATGAATGTAATCAAACACAGAGACATGAGGAACATTCAGGGGACAAGATGGAGGCATGAGATCTGGCAGCTCCACTCAGGAGAAGCAGGACTCATAGATACGTTTATGTCGTTTTGGTGAATTTGCTCCGTTAAAGGGGCAGTGTTATGTAAAAATAACTTTTGAAGCTTTACTTCATGTTATAATGTTATTCCCTCATCAAAAACACACCTGGAGTTTTACTTTGATCCTTTCATTGTGTTTGATAAATCCTTCAATCTCCATGGCAATTATTGAGCTGTGGAAAATGTTTGGGTGGACCTAGACCTGTCTTTGAGGCGTAGTTCCTCCTTTGAGCTGCAATTTCCAGGTTTCTCACTCCCACAGAGCTCCTCCCCCTGCCACGCCCCCACTCAGTTCCTTCAGACTAGCCAGGATGAATTAGTTAGTAAGTTTATAGGAGCTACTGCTCAGGGAAACGCTGCTAAAATCGTTGTTGAAGAGTTAATAGAAGAGCCATGCTGGGATGACTTCCTGAACTAGAGTTTCAGAAAACCAGGAGTTTCTTAAAGAGACAGAGGCCCAATTTCAAGGCTTTAAATCACAAAGTCAAATTTCTTTTAAGTCCTATTTGATATCATATTGTTATAACACTTAAAGGTAACTTTAATTATTGTTTGAAATTAACCACAAATCTGGAACAAACTTCCAGAAAACTGCAAAGATGCTGAAACACTGAGTTCCTTTAAATCAAAACCCCACCTGGTTAGAGTTGTCTTTGTTGAGCAGTAAACGGAATATTAATGAACATATTGGTTTATATTGATGTGCATTTGTTTGATGATTTTGATGATGACATTAGACAAAATGTTTATTGGTTGTTTCATAATTGATAGCTGGTTATGTTTTTATGGTATAGTTTGGACTGCCTTGCTGCTAAAATATACAATACAGATAAACTGTCTGCAGCAACTAAGTCCTTCATTAACTTCACTGTTTAGAAACAATACCTTCTTCACTGCGGCGATTATTTGGACCTGCAATAATCAACAGCTTTGCTAGTAATTAATCACACCTGATTGCTCTAATGTTGCCTTGAATACGATGAAAATGATTTACCCCTCTTCTCTGTGACAAACTGTGGATTAGGAAGATTTTTATAAAACAATGCAATCTAACTCACAGCATTTGTTTGTGAGAGTTATTTATTTTATGATCTAACAGGTGGTAAAATAAGCGGGGATGTAGCTTCCAGTGGCAATAATGGTTTTTCTCGGAGAACCAAAGTCTCCAGAAGACGGACTAAAAATGTAAAAGATTTCAAGAAAATAAAAGTGGTTTAACAATTAAAAGAAAAAAAAATCATCGCTTGGTATTCAGCACAAGGATTTCAGACTTTCAAATCAATCGCAAAGATATAAATGTGTTCACAGAAAACTGACGGTCAGGGATAAAGTTCTGCGGAAGTTTAAAGTAGAGTTGTTATAAATCCATCTTTGAAAAGTTCTCTCTGAGATGTTCAATCATCCAAATATTAAAAAGGTCTGCACTGCAAAAACACAAAATCTTACCAAGAATTTTTAGTCCAGATTACAGAGTAAATATCTTAGAAATAAGACATAACTAATTCTGTAACTTTTCATGAATAAATAGTCAGTTTTAAGAAGTCAAAAACTTCTTAATGAATTAATGAATCATGAAGTTCCAGTTCCACTGGCTGATTATGTCACTTATAAAACATTTTATAAGTGATAACCTGCCAGTGGAACTAGCATCCAATCTGACTGAGTCTCTAGGTCAGTGTTCCTCCACCCTGGTCCTCAGGCCCCCTGCTCTGCATGTTTTAGATGTGCCTCTATTCCAGATCAGCTGATTCACATGATTGCATGACCATCAAGTACTGCAGAAGCCCGTTAATCACCCAGAGATACAATTCAGGTGTGTGGCAGAAGGGAACCACCTAAAACATGCAGGACAGGGGGCAGTGAGGACCAGGGTTGAGAAACACTGCTCTAGAGATAAAATTTTATTTAATTTTAATTTTTACTCTGTATTCCATTCCATAACGTATTGGTTTTGTGTTAAATTACTTACTAAAATTCCAAATTGTTTCAAGGTTCAGTTATTCTTCCACTGTGAATGTGAAACTGTTCTTAAATTCACTGGGATGACTTGTTCATCTACCTTAAGGAAAAATAATCTTCTAGTGATGTTTAGCATCCAAACAACATAAAGCAAAACTACAGCCAAGATAAAATATTTCAGAAGCTGCAGTTCAGATTTATCTCTGTTAATAATAATAATAATAATAATAATAATAATAATAATAATAA
>NW_015116214.1:0-42334 GCF_001443285.1 Poecilia latipinna
GTTTATTTGGATTTAAAGAGACAAGAGGCTCTAAAACAGCTGATTGTGCCAAAAATGTAATGAACATGTTTTTTTTAAGCCCATAAGCCAATCCTAACCTGTTCAAGAAAGTATAATAGATGACCTTTACTATGTGAGCTCTTCAAACTGCCTCTTTCAGCTACTTCCTGTGTTATGAGGACATCCTCAACACACATGCTGACCCAGACTCAGAGAACGAAGACGCCTCCAACGATAACGTGGTGAGGATGTGGTCCATCGGTCAGTGGGTGCAGGTGAAGCCAGAACGGACTACAGATGACATATACGACTGGTAAAGCTGAAATCCATCAGTATACTAATTTTTCTTCATGCTTACTTTGAGAATTTTTTTTAAGAAACCACAATTATTAAGCCGGGGTTCATTGAAATCATGGAAATGCTTGAATTTCAAGGTTTGGAAAGTGATTGATTTCTATATGAAATCCCTGTAAATGCATGACATTTTTGTAAAAAAGTGCAATCTAACGTCTGATAAAAAGCTTGAATTTGGAAAATGTTATTTACGGTTCAACTGGGTGCATTTTTTCTCAGTGTCTAAAGTTAAATCATGCTAAGCTTTTATTGATTAAGTTAAAATGATGTAAATTATATTTTGTATATTGTGTTTAAGCATTTGATTGGAGCTTTAAGGTACTTTTGCCCTAACACAGTTTATTTGGATTGTTCCAAAGTAATGAATATTTACCATTTCTAATGACCTCAATTACTTATTAATGTGTGATTAAAACAAAAGTTTCTTATATTTTATATGTTAAACAACATCATTGAAACTGTGTAGGGAATTGAAACGGTTTCTTTTTGTATTCTTTTATTGTTTTAATCTCCAACGTGCTTGAAAACTTACCTTGAAAATGCCTGAAAAATCCTAGATTTTTACTGAGGGAAAAGCGTGTGAACCCAGTACGTCTGTGTTTCGCGACGTCTCGCTCTGGTTTCGTTCCAGGATCTTGTGCGAAGTCCCCGAGGCCAGCTATCGCAGGCTGCTGTTCCTGGGCCGCAACGAGCCGTCCAGCTGCACGGCGACGGACTATCTGCAGCAGCTGCTGCTGACGTGCCACGCTGACTGAGCTCTGGCCTGCAGGAGGAGCGCACACACACACGTTAGTTAATGCACGGCAGCAGCTGCTGCTGCTGCCTGGAGAAAACCTGGAGTGTCAGGATGTAGCTTTGAAGCCATCAGGCTAAACTGATACTCGGTTCTGATCAGAAGTTTCATCTGAATAGCATGACAATTTTGGGCTTGGAAATAAAGATTTGAAAGGATTTTCCTTTCCCTTGATTGAAGATACATCTTAAAGGATTTTTAAACACTAACCAACATTTGGTGGAAATATATCTATATGTAAAATATAGATGTATATTGTTTTTGTAGCTGTTCAGATTGGCCCTGGCTTCATTGTTTGGTTTTCTGGAGAGGGCTCAGGTTTTAATAATTTCACTGCAAAAACACAAACTCAAAGTATTTCTAGTGAAAATGTCTTAGTTCACTTGAAATAAGACAAAACTAACTTACAAGCAACTTTTAAGCAAGTGATAGGAGTTTAAGTCAACAATTCCTTAATATTGATGAAAAAGTTCCAGATTATTTCACTTATAACATTTTTATGAGTAAAATAACCTGCCAGTGGAACTAGTACTTTCTTATATTCAATATTGATGAATTTGTGACTTAAAAAAGCTAATATCTTGCTGAAAAGTTACTTTGAGTTAGTTTCCTCTTATCTCAAGGGCACTGAGACTAGACGAAAAAATACTTGGTAAGATTTTGTGTTTTTGTCGTGTTTCAGAATTTTTTATGATGTTGAGGCCTGAAGTGTTTATGAAGCTTAATATTAGTCGGATAAAATCCTTACCAAACCAGTTTTAATGTTTTGGGGATCTTTGTTCTGCCGACACACTCAGCGTTGATCATTTAGCTGCGGATAAGAAGGAAGGTTGAAGTCGTCCTCTTCATTTTTTCCTCCATGTTGTGCCATCAGAACCCTCAGCACGATGCTGACATCCATTTAGGTTGTTTTGTAATTTTTTCTAACCTGGGAAAGTTAAAAAGCAGCACCAATGTTTAGAGAATGTAAATTTCTTTTTACGAATGTTTTTTACTGCACATGTTTGCTGCCAATCCTGTTCTTTATGGATTTGTAAAAGTATAACTTTTCTCTGTAGATTGTTTTTAAGAGTTGCTGTTTGGTGCAAATAAATCCAGGCATGTTATTAAAAAAAAAAAAGTATTTTATTTACATGAAACATTGCATTGAAATGATTACAATCACAAATTTTCTCAAAAACAAAACGGAAAATATCACAATTTAAACGAGCTGCCATTGTTTTGGAGGAAATTGTCCCGTTTGCTTCACTTCAACAGGTTGGTTTTAATAACAAACAGGCCAGATTTGATGTTTTAATAAATTAACATCTGAGTGAAGAAAATAACTCTGATCCTGAGAAACGACTGCAGTCCTTTTCGGGCCACTTCTGTTTTCCTTGAAATATTAAAAACTCATCGCTTCTACATGGACAAGGGAAGGCAATTTAAGTATAAAGAATAAACACCTATAAATCATTTTAGTAGCTACTCAGTAAAATCTATATAGAACTCTGCTGCTATACTTCTAAAACTCTGACGTAGAAAAGTAAAGTAGACTCTGCTCAATACAGTGATCAGTCTTTAAACGGCACAACTACAAACGCTACACAAACCTGGTTGAGCATCTTGGATCAGGAGTCTGCAACCTTTACAAAATTAAGAGCCGCAAATGTAACAAAACCTTCAAAAAACTAAAAGTTTTTCAGAAATGAAAATTTAAAACTTCGCCTTTTTATTTCTGTGTTCAGATTTTAAAATAAAACATTTGCAAAAAATAAGGTGGATACATTTCCTTATGCAAGATGTTGATATAATCTTTTAGTGCTACTAAAACTTTTTAATCAACATTCAATAATTATTGACTTAAAACAAGCTGCTGAATCTGGTTGAAAAGTTACTTTTGTCTTATTTCAAATGTGCAGAGAAGTTTTCACTAAAACCCAGACCTGTTACAATCCTGCTAAATAAGACTTATTGGAGCCGCATATGTTAAATGCCCCTTTTTTAAAAAAAAAGAAAAAATATAAGACAACTTAAAACTTTTGGTAAGCGTCTACTTAAGGAAATTTGTTGCCATTTTTAAAGATCCTGGTTTTATTTCTGTTTTTAGAGCTTAAAGAAAACATTTGCATAAAAGAAACTTCTGGAAACTGAACATGATTTCAAACTTATTGACAGAAATAATAGATCTAAAACAATATCACAATATTTTAATGCCATTTTACTGTGGAAAATCAATTTATTACATAAAAAAAACTGTTGAAATCAATGCAAGCCAGGTTTTTTAAGAGCTGTTGAAGTCTAAAAGCGCTCTAGGTTGCAGACTCCAGTCTTAGACGGATATGAAACAGAGAAAACTGAAAATGTTTGAAAGCTACTAAATTTGACGTTTCTGTGTCTGCTGCCAAGAACCAACAGGAGAAAAGGAGCCGCAGCACGTCTGATATTAGAGATGCATCAGATTTAATGTAAACTGGGTAACTTTTCCTGAACTGGTCTGATTTGTGATCGACAGGTCTGGATTTAGATCTCCCACCTTTTTTGCTCCCTAAACACAACAACAAATTAGAGATAATCCAATATTTCCCAACTTTTCAGTGAGATCCAAAACTACTTCTATCAAAGATCCTTCAGCATATTAGTGACATTTTATCCCCAGAGGGGGAAAAAAAAAGAAAAGAAATAAAGAAAGCTGGAAATGGTTTTTATCCAGTTAAAGTCAAATCAGTGCATTTCTAAGTTCCAGGTTTAACATGAGCACAGACTGACAGACACGCAACAGGACAGTCCAACATGGAGAGACAAACGGCTGCACAGGCCATGCAGCTTTTCACAGTTTTAACAACAATCAGAAGACTCGGAAAGTTTCGGCTCATCTTCACAGCAAAAGCTGTAAAAAAAAAACAAAAAAACAAAACAAATCTGGAAAACTTTCCTGAACATGAGGAGTGCATCAAGCTTTTAAACGACGACGACGAGCCGTTTGTGCTTCGTTTCTGGAAGAGATCCAATCACTGCAAAAACGCAAAATATTCTGACAGTACAAAGTATTTTTGTCTGCTTTCTTGTGCAAATATCTTAGTGTACTTTTAATACAAAACTAAACTGACTTACAAGTTAACAAAAGTAACATTTAAGCAAGATACAGGTTGTTGTAAGGCAATAATTCCTTAATGTTGATGAAAAAGTAGCAGCTCTACTGTTAGATTATTTAACTTATAACATGGGGAAAATATCTTATAAGTGAAATAATCTGCCAGTGGAAGTAGTACTTTCATAAAACTAATATTAAGGAATTATTTGCTTAAAACTAACTCCTATGTTGCTGAAAAGTTATTTGTATGTTAATTTGCACCATGTGCTGAAATCTCCAAGTTGAAAATACTTGGGGCCACAATTTGTATATTTTTCCCAGTTAAAACCAGAAAATAATTTTATTGTGAAGTTTTTCCTTTTTACCTGCTCTGAAAGATTAACATGTAATATTCTACATATGAAAAGTCATTAAAAGTGACTCAAAGTTGGACAGTTTCCTAAATTGTTGGTCAAGATGTCATTTTTTAGTTTATTCCAAACATGAGAACAGTCTTTGACAATACTTGACTGGATTTAGTTTATTTTAATTATTTGATGAAACTAAATCTATTTTTGAGTAAAACGTCATTGGGAGATTTGTGGCCCTACTTACTATGAACAATAAAAACAACATGGCTAATAAAAGAAAAAACACTTGATTTGTGTCTAAAACTATTTAAGATGTAAATTGATCATCAAAAATCTCATAAAAAAGAAAAAGTCTCCCTCTGTGTCGGCTCCTTTTGCTGATATTTCTAGGCTGCATCCAGGACCACTCCTAACTACTCAACGGGCCGCAAACGGCCCCTGGACCGCACTGTTGACACCCCTTCACAAGAAACGAGACAAAAACACTTTGGTAAGATGTTGTGTTTTTGCAGTGCTCTGAAAGGTCAGGCTAAGGTCGTCTCATCCACCAGTTTTCTTTTTCAAACCAGAGCAGCACAATAAAAAATACAACCTTTTCAAAATCAACTTCAAATTGCATTTAAACAGTAACGTATTTGAAAACGGAAGGATTAAGGCCTTATCAGAGCCGCGCTCCAGTGTTTCATCAAAAAGCTCATAAGCAGAGTGAGATCAAACGTTTTCTTTAATCTAAAAAATAAACTTCACCAGTCGGCTGTGATCAACAGGAAGTCCCTTATACTCACCTGATTTGGTCTGAAATATTTATATATATTTATATTACTTCAAGAGTTTAAGTGCAATCTGCTAGAAGACCAGTAAACTAAGGATTCAAACAGTCTCGCCTTTCATTTGATGAGGAACCGAACCGGTCGGCTCGGTTCGGTCGTATCCAGTGTCGGTGAGCAACACCTTCCTATTGTGACCTCACGACCCGATGCGTGCGAGGCATCCAGTGTGAAGGCGAGCGACTGGCGCCATGATGCGTTCGTGTGCGCTCAGATTTCTGTGGGAAACATGAAGCCCGACGAGTTGGACACTACGAGCAGAGGCAGTTTGTGGAGCTGAAGGAATCACTTCTAGAGCCGAGTTGCTGTCTGTTCACATCAAATATGAAGCTTTCGATTAAAAAAAATGAACCCAAACTTGATAGATTTTTATATCGTGAAATCTGCCAACAGTTTTGACTCTTTTTTTTTTTCTCCAAGAGTTGAATCACCACCTACACTGCAAAAACTAAATAATTTAACCAAGTACTTTTGGTCTAATTTCTAATGCAAATTTCTCACGTGAAACAAGACAAATCTATCAAGTAACATTTCAGCAAGATAATTAATTTAATATTGATGGAAAAAGTTCTAGTTCCACTTATAACATGGGAAAATGTCTTGGTACAAGTGAAATGATCTGCCAATGGAACTAGTACTTTTTCATCAATATTAAGGAATTATCGACTTAAAACAAACTCCCATGTTTTTTGCGAGTTAGTTTTGTCTTATTCCAAGTTTACTAAGATATTTGCATTAAAACCAGAGCAGAGTACTTGGTAATGTTTCGTGTTTTTGCAGCGCAAGAGCCTTTATTAGGGGGAGGAAAACCCCAATCCCATCCACAGTGGGCCTAATCCAGGATTAGCTGACAGCAGCTGAACGCCGCTGCTGTTTGACAGGTGTTGTGGTTTTTACGATGCCTTTAAGTGCCTTTGTACATCTACACACCTGTTTGGATCGGAAGCTCTCAACAGGCAGAAAGTGGTTAAAAAAGGGACAGATTTTTTTTTTTAAGTGTCACTATAATTAACTTATACAAGAAATAAAGGCCAAGTAGAAAAATGTTTACACTTTTTTTTTACTCTTTTGGGTAATTTTTTGCTGAATAAAAGTCAGATTTGCTCTCAGGTGGAGTCTGGTCTCCAGTTTTTGTAATTTTTCACCATCAAAACCTTTAAATCCAAACTGTGAGAAAACAAACACTTGTCATTCACTGCAAAAACAAAATCTGAATCAGTTTTGTCTGGTTTTTAGTGCAAATTTCTCATTAAACTTGTAATAAGACAAATAAAACTTTCAAGTAACTTTTTAGAAAGAATTAGGAGCTTGTTTTCAGCCAGTAATTGTTGATTATTTAATAAATTCTACTGGCAGATTATCTAACCTACGATGTGAGAAAAATGTCTTGTTATAAATGAAAAAAAAATCTGCCGGCAGAATTAGTACTTTTTATAAAGATTCAAGAATTATTGACTATAGTTTAGATTACTAAAAAGTTACTTGTTATCCGTCTTATTAGAAGTATCAAACTGCATTTGCCCCAGAAATTAGATCAGGAATCTGCAACATTTACAACCTTAAGAGCCAAATTTACCTTTAGTTAGGATAAATAAGAGCCACAAATATTACATGATTTTAAAAGAAGAAAGAAATTTTTTTATATAAATATCCAATCCATATTTGTAATTTAAAATAAACTTCATTTTATTTTTTTAGTTTTAAAATAAAAAGAGAGAAAAGAAAATCGATACGTTTCCTTCTGTGGGATTGTTAAATTTATAGAAAATGAAAAACAAAACATGATTTGCAACTTAAAAATATAATACATCTAAAACAATCACTGGTATTTTTAGTGTCAAGTTGTTGGAAATTAATTCACTACATGAAAACAGCTGTTTAAACCAACATTTGTGATTAAATTTATATTTTAATCTATTAGTTGGTTCTTTATTAATTTAAGAGATTTATTAAGAGCCACTGTTGAAGGTCCAAAGTTGCAGATGCCTGAACTAGACAAATACTGGGTAAGATTTTGGTTTTTGCAGTGCATCTCCACAACTACCCCTTAAAGCTGCAGTATGTAACTTTCATAAAAAAAAAAATTAAAAAAAAGTTTTTACATATTTGTTAAAACTTTCACTGATGGTGTGAGATTCAAAAAGTAAAAAAAAAAAGAAAAAAAAAGAATAAACTGCTTTTCCTTCTCCCAATGCCAACTAGAAAACCAGTCAGGACCAGGTGCAGGGTCTTAGTACTGTCAATCAAGCTTGTGTACATGCCATTTATATTCTCCCCCCTTTCCTCTCTGTTATACTGCAGTTGCTTCACCACAACAAATCCTGTCATGAATGCTCACACTGGTGGATGAATGATTTTCCTGGAATGTTAAGTTGTTTCTTAGCCTTCAATACATTTAGCAGCACACACATCAGGTAGATTGACAGCACCAGGACCCTCCTCCTGGCTCTGATTGGTTGTTATTTTCACAGATTATCCGTCTCATATTACACCATCATGATGTCTGAATAGCTTTAATAAATATGTAAAAACATTCACACAGCCTCAGTGATGCGTCTCCAGCTCCACCACCGTCCACTCGCCCTGCGGCGAGCTGCCGGTGGCCTCGGGGGAGAAGCTGCTGACGGAGGTGACTGTGGCAGACGGAGGGGTGAGCGGGGGCAGCAGGCTGGGCCAGAGGCTGCTCTCCAGGGGGCTCAGGGTGCCCCCCGCCCCTCCAGGCAGCAGCAGCAGGGAGGAGCACCCGTCCCCGTTCAGCAGCAGCGTCTGGTTGATCAGCTGCTGGACGATGTCCACCTTCTTCCCCCAGTCCAGGTCGAGGGGCGGCGGTTGCTCCGGAGACGGTCGGTCAGAGTCGCAGCTGGGACACATCTGTTCGTGTGGATCCGGTCCAGGTTGGGTCGGGTCTGCATCCGGGTTCTGCTCCGGCGTTTCTTCGTCTTCGCTGCTCTCCAAGGCTTCATAAATGGTGCAGAGTCCAGATGAAGGGGACAGCAGTGCAGTCTGGGATTTGTTGGATTGCTGTAGCTCTTGCTGCCACTGCATGATCTGCTGTCTCTGCTGCAGCTCCTGTTGTTGCTGCTGCAGCTGCAGTTCCAGATCTCTCCTCTGCTGCAGCAGCTCCTCCTCTTCATCCTCTTCCCTCCTCCTCCTCTCCTCATCTGCCTTATTCCTCTTTATTTCTTCTTCTGCCTCGTCTTTCTTCCCCCTCTGCTCCTCCTCCACCCTCCTCTTCCTCTCCTGCTCGGCCTCCTCCAGCGGCCGACTCTGCTGCGCCCGGCGCTGCTGCAGCTCCAGCAGCTGCCTCTGGTGCTGCTCCAGCCTGCGGAGCTGCGGGCTCAGCGCCTGCTGCCCGAGGTTCCGGGGCGGCAGGTCGGTGCAGGTCAGCTTGGGCGAAGCGGCGGCGCTGATGACGGGTTTGACGAGGTCGCAGAAAGTTCTGGGGTAGGATGAGTGATCGCGGCGGTGAGGGTGTGGGATCGCCACGAAGCCTGTTGGTGACAGGAAGCAGAAAACGCCTCAGAGACGGAGCGCAACGACCGAAAAATGTGTTTTTATCAGTAATCCAGTTCAAAAAGTCAAACTGTTTCATAACAGGGAACAAAATGATTGTTGGTTCTCAAATTCACCATCTCGGAAAACAATACACTGCAAAAACAAAAAGATCTTAAGAATTTTTAGTTGATATTACAATTATTTTTAGTACACTTAAGACAAAAATGTAAAAGTTTTTCAGCAAGAGAGCTTTATTATTAAAAACAGTTTTTAAAAATACTAGTTCCACCATCAGCTTATTTAAATTAAAATAAGAAAAATATCTTCTTATAAGCTACATAATCTGTCAGTGGAACTAGTCATTTTTAAAAATATTCAAGATCAAGACAAGCTGAAAACTTACCTTGAAGTTATTTTTGTTCTAAATCAAATGTACTAAAACGTTTGCAGTACAAACTAGACAAAAAACTTGGTAAAATTTTGCATTTTTGCGAGACAAACACTGAAAACCTCACCAAGTATTTTTATCTAGTTTCTAGTGCAAATATGTTAGTATTAAGACAAAAATAAGTTCAAAATAATATATAAGAGCTTATTTTGAATGAATAATTCCTTTATTTCACTTTGACATTTTTTAAATGTTATAAGTGAAATGATCATCCAATGGAAAATATTCATTAATATTAAGGAATTTACGTAAAACAAGCTTGCAAATTACTTGTTAGTTTTGTCTCATTTCAAGTGTACCATTTGTCTAGAATCTAGACAAATAGTAGGATTGTGCTTTTGCAGTGTGCACATGGTTCTTTACACTGCAAAAACTTAAATATATTAGTACAATAGAAAACGCAAAACAACATTTCTGGATTTTTTCACTTGTATGTTTCCAATCTAAGTGAAAATCTAGGAACTTTTAGTCTTAAAAGAAGCTTGTATGTCTTGCTGTGAAGTTGCTTGCAAGTTATTTTTTGTCTCGTTTCAAATGCAACATATTTGAAACTAGAAACTACACAAATATAGTTGGAAAGATTGTGTTTTTACAGTGTACCATTACTATGAAGCATGGTGGTGGCAGAGTAATCCTCTGAGGTAAACATGATGAGTTTCACTTTTTGAACTAAATTGCTGAAATAAATTATTTATAGAGAAACATCTGTTGAGCAGCACAGAGACAGACCACAGCTGTGAGGAGCAGCAGAAGGATGCACTGCAAAAACAAAATGTTACCAAGAATTCTTGTCAAGTTTCCAGTGCAAATATGTTTAAAATAAGACAAATAACTTTGTTTTCAGCAAGATAAATGTTTAAATTGATAAGTCTTTAATAGACAAAAGTATTAGATCCACTAGTAGATTTTTTCACTTAAAAAAATCTGCCAGTACTTTTTTTTTTAACCTATATTAGATTATATATATATATATATATATATATTTTTTTTTTTTACAGAAAACAAGCTTATGTATCTTGCTGGAAAGTTACTTTAGGTGCACTTACATATTTGCAGATGAAACTAGACAAAAATACTGGGTAACATTTGTGTTTTTGCAGTGTGTGTGAAATAAAGAAGGTCGGTCCTCATACCAGAGGAAAAAGTGAAAGGATTGTGAAGCCAAGCTCAAGAGTTTTTCCGTTTGCCTACAGCCCCAAAACAACCAGCAGTAACCGTTTTATTTTCTTACTTATATAAACAGAAAACTGTATTTTTGTGCAGCAGTGGCAGAACAGGCTCATTATTTACTCAGAGAGCCAGAGTGAGGTGATTGGGGGGTGGTCAAGTGTTGGGAAATTTGTGCAGAGAGCAAAAGTGCAAACCCATTTTCTTTTCTCAGAAATGAGACCCAGAAAAGAAAGACTTTAGTGCAAAAAAAGAAGCCAAACTTCCTGTATATGCAATCAGCCCGGTGAGACGTGGACACCCACAGAGACGCTCTCAACGAGCTCAACAACAAATCACCAGTGTATAAAGTTCAGTTAGTCCACCTCGGATGCATGCAAAAGCTCCCCCATGCATTGACAGACATACAGGGAAGCACAAACAGCTTGGCTTCAGCTGGGAAACGCTCACAGCTGGATTTCATTTCTGCACACAAAGCCCCAGAGCCGAGCTATTTGGCTGACCCTGAACGCATCATCCCATCAACATGAGGCGCAACTCGTTGTGCAGCGGTGACATGCAGAAGCTCAGTGCAGCAAAACAAACAAACCAACCAACAAGGAGGCATAACAGCAACAGACCCAAAGGGAGGGAAATTACAGTTCTGGAGTTCTGTAACGTAGCCGGGCGGATCCTGAGGCGACCCGGTCCGGTGGAGCGAACCGTCAGGCGCGTTCTTCTGGTCGCAGATCGATGGCGTCTTTGTTGTGGTCAAAGGTTTTGATCTTCAAGGTTTTACAGGAAAGTCACAACTTGTGGAAATGAACATGAATACAAGTCGACATGCAGCAGCAGCATTTGTTCAAGATGTTTTATTCAGCAGAGGATATTTTAATTTACTTATTGCAGAAATGCTTTTTACATAGAAAACCGTTCAGGCATCAACAGGTGAAGAGTTTTCATGTAGGAAATGCCAAACCAAACGTGTAACTTAACCTAGTCGGTTTAAATTCTGTAAAAATCACCTTTTGCTTCAATGCACTGACGTTAAGAAGAGACGATTTTCACGTTAGACGCATCAAAAAATGATTGAGCATAAACTAAAGGATTAGTTAGCATTTTAAAGTTTACATTTTTATTTGAATTCACTTGAATGTTTTAATGTGTTTCTAATATTGCATAAAAAGGCTTAAGTGTGAATGTGACTACACACTGCTGGTCAGCTGGCTGATATAATACCTCAGCACTTTTCCCTTGCAAGACCAACATACGTGGTTTTTAGTGAACAATGGCATAGAAAATAACCATTATTAATAATTATATATAATGTCTATATATATATTATATAATATACATAGAATTAGCAAGAATAAATATTATAATAATAATTAATAAGACAAATGTGCAAAACCCCTTTTTTCAGTTTTGGATTTACAAGATAAAAGAAATGCGACATGCATTTAAAAATTATGTCTCGTGTTCTCTTTTTAATATTTCATTTTGTCCTGCAGGTACTTTTAAGTTAAAGATTTTGGACCATGTAAACTAAACTAAATAAAAGCATGTGATTATTTTAAAGATTTGGTTCCGAAATACTTTGATTCTGTTGCATTTTCACTTCATCAACAAACCTCGATGATCCCACACAAACAAATTCCTGCAGTAGAATTTTCTCATTTCAATAACGGTACAGTAAGAATACATGATGGTAAAAAAATCTAATCTTTATTTAAAGCTTTAATGTTCATTATTCCAAAGGAAAAGGAGGGAAGAAGTTGGTACAATCATAAGTGCAAAAAGACTTGGTTAAAGAAAAGTACCTATATATAGTAAGAGCAGCTCCAAAACAGCAAACAGTCTTATTAGTTCTGCTTATTAAAAAACATACAATGATAAATGTGCATGGAAATGTGTTAAACAATTCATTCCACAGTTGTTTTGATATGTTTTCACTGTAAACAGACGAGTCACATCCATGCCACATAATTCTGCATCAGATAAAACAGACACCAAAAACCCAGCGCACGTCGATTAAAGGTAGACGCACCAAGCTATTGCACATACAGGAGTTACTTAAGCCAAATGCTCCGAGTTTAAATATGACAGAGGAAGTGCCAATGTGGTCTGCATTCTCCTTTTTCTTTGCTCTCTGATTTTTAGCGATTCAGGTGTGAATGCATCCACCCCCACAGGTTTATACAGACAGAAACTATCACTACGGTGAAGAGAGGAAGCTGAGGGGTCAAAGGTGAGTTAGCGAGCTCTGCTACTATACATTACCTGCAAAAGAGTCCTCAGTCTTTTCACAGATAGCCGAATAGTACGGAGGCTGGATGTCTTCTGCGATTTCCTCCGGCTTCGCTGTGGCGTCTTCAGATCCAGGGAGTTCCGTCTCGACGCGCTCGGCCGCCTCCGCTTCCTGCTGCTTCCCACACTCGATGTACTCGGCGGCGCGGCGCTGCGCGTCAGGCTCAGGGTTGAGGCACGGCTCCTTGGCCTCCTCCGAAAGCTCCTCCAGGGAGAAGATGCCGGGGCTCTTGATGCAGCTCTCGCCGGTGGACAGGGCGTTGGAGTTGGAGTTGGAAGCCGTGGTCATGGAGTCGAAGTTGTAGGACGCCAGTGAAGCTGCTGAAGGTGGAGTGGCTTCGTCGGCGGCGAAGCTTTCCACTTCCTCTCCCTCTTCCACGGTGGACAGGCAGTGCTGGGGCAGCGGAGGCTGCATGTCGAAAGTCAGTCTGGAGACTGGCGGGCACTTCAGCGACTCGTCCAGCTGAGTTTCTCCCTCCGTGTCGCTCGCCTCGTCTTCCGTTACAGAGGAAGAGGAGGGGTTGGACGTCGGCGCCGTCGAGGGGCCGCCAAGAACTTCATCAGCAGGCAGAGTTTCAGGTTCAGCCTCTTCCTCCTCCTGGGGATGCAAGTTATTGATTACTTAAAGAATCTCGACTTCACTTAATTGATAAGTTTTATTAAAGAGTCGTCTTTTGCACAAAGAAAGTTTACCATCTTCCCATAGCATGAAGGGTTAAAATTAAGTTTTAACTACAGGTGCATTGATTGCAGGTTTTTGGCTGATCTTTAAAAAGCTTGGCCTGCTGACTCCGATTTTGGCCGGTACCATTTTTTTTTGGCTGAAATGTCGCTACAAATAGCAAGAACTTTGTTGACTGCAAACGTACAGAGATGCATGACCTGGTGGGCCAACCTCTTGGTCAAACCTCTCCAAGGGAGAGCAGAAGAGGACAGTGGATGATTTTTAGACCTTTGCCGACATCGATAAGATAAAGAGATAAAATTAGCTTCACCTGGAGGCATCGGCCAATCACCAGTCTCCCAAAATTAAGGAAATCGGCATCAATAAATCAGTACACCTCTAGATTTTACATCATTTTGTGTCAGGTGTATAAAACACTGACTGAAAAAACTAACATTGTGGTTCTCACATTAAATGTATAAAATTTACAAAATAGGAATCTCTTAGCCTACTGAATGGAAAATAAAAGTTGAAAAAAAAACGTGAAACAATTGCCCACGAACAGATATTCATATAGAAGTTCAGTCTGTGGATGCTCCTAAAGGGTACATTTAAAATAAATGGTTGAGAATTTTTAAAAAGTGAACTTCTACTGCTTTTTAAATTACTTTTATGTTTGAAATAAAAGAATGTTAAAACTGGCGACTGGCCTCGAAAATCAACCTTGCTTATTGCCACATTTTTTTCCATAATGTTATTTTTTGCATTATGTCAGCTCCATCTTTGTCATCTTACTAGTAATTTTCAATTTATAAGTTGACGCTGCTCCGCCACTAAGCTAGGCCGAATGAGCGATATTAAGGTAATAACTTAATGAGCTTGTTAAGTGTTTATATTTCAAAATAAAACCGCATAAAGTAAATTTTATATCCCAAACTGGACTCTGGTTTGACCGTTTCTCTATCTCCGCCATCTTTAATTCTCTGCTTAGCTAGCTCCGCTTAACGATCAACAGCGGTGCCTTCTGAGGCCAAACTACAACACTGAAAGAATGTCTAAACGGACGTTATTAGAAAATCGATTTTAACTAATTTTAATCTAAAACCATTAATCAAAAACATCCCTACCTCCTCCTGCTCTCGTCTCTCCGCCTGAGCGTCCTGGCAGTCTCCGTCCGGCTGTGAGTTATGTGCCGAAGTTTCAAAAACGTGAGCTGGGAGCTTCCCTTCCTGGTTCCTGTCACCCTGGTCTCCAGGTAGGGCCATTTCTGGGGCTGGACCCGCTGGTTCCACGTTCTGAGGTTCGTTTGGCACCGATGAATGATGGCAGACATCTTGTCGTTCAGGAGCACAAGGTGTAGATCCGACATCCAGCCAGGTCTGCGCTGCGGACTGAGCTAAAGCCTCGCAGTTTGCCGAGGCTTTAGATTCTTCTGGAATGTGTGATTGTGGCGGTTCTTCCCACGGAGAAGCGAACGGATTGGGTTGGTCCCACTGGGCCGCTGGGGCGGAGGGCAGAACCGGTGGTGGCGGCAGCGGCTGCAGAACCCGGTTCAAGTTATCCAGGTTGTCCTCCGCAAAGTCGTCCTCATCCGCGTTTCCGTAGCTTTCCAGTCCGCTCTCCGTCACGCCTTCGCTCGCCATCTCCACGTCATCATCGTCCTCATCTTCGTCCACGTCGTTGTCGTGCCTCGGTCTGCGCGGCTCGTCAGTCCGCTCCGAGCCCACTTCCATGTCGCACACCCGGTCGCTGTCGTCCTCATCTTCGTCTTCGAACTCGTTGGCGGGAATGTCGGGAACCTTCTCGAAGTCGGGGGAACCTGCCGAGGCCAACTCCATGTCGATGGCTCCTTTGAGGCTGCCCTCTCCGAGGTCGTCCGTGCTCTCCGTGCCCTCCAGGACGCCGGGCGCGCTCAGCTCCGACGCCCCCTGCTGGCTCCCGCTCACATCCTCGGAGTCCAATTCGGAGAGCAAGGCGCCTCCGGCTTTCCAGGCGGCCCTGCCGACCGGCCCGCCCGACCCGGGACGGGACTCTTCCGTCGGCTGTGTGGTTCCGCTCATTTCCGACACAGACACCAACTGGCTTCCCTCGCGCTCCTCCTCATCTTCCTCTTCGCTTAGATTAATAGCAGCCGCAGCAGCGCTTGGTTCTGTTGGGTTGACCGCAGGTGTAGAGGCGGTTTGATCCACTTCCTGAAGGAGGCGAGCAGAAGAAGAGGCCACGGTTGGTGATGAAGGCTTGGCTGGGGAAGAGAGCTGCTCTGGCTCAGGAAGCGGCACGGCACAGCCCTCAGATTGTTCCCGGAAAGGAGGAGATGTTGGTGGCGATGTCGTGTTGATGTGTTGGGCCACCTCCTCTGGTTCTGCAGCTCTTTCCTGCTGGGTTTGGACCTCCTCTACAGCAGAAACCACAGCCGCTGTCGTAACCTCGGTTACGCTGTCTGCTACCTGAACAGATTCAGCTGCTGTCGCTGAAGGAGCTGCAATCTGCGGTTCGGCAACAGACGACACGACTTTCGCAGGTTTCTGTGTGAAAGGTGAGAGGGTCTGAGTCGGTTTGTTGGTTCCGCGTTTTGCTGCTGGGGTCGAAGGTTTGCCTGCTGGAGAAGCGGGTGGAGTTCGGCCAAGCGGCGGTCTGGTCGACGGAGGGTAGCGAGGTGTGGCTGCAGGTTTCTTTGTTTGGGTCGGTTTTGCCACGGATAGAACTTTGCCTTGCGACGCTTTAGGGTCGGCTGCCTTGGTTGCCGTTGGAGCAGAGTTTGGTTTCACTGCAGTTGTAGTTTTTGACGTTTCCTTCTTTTTGGCCACAGGTGATCCTGTTGGTGTTGCAAGGGGTTTCTTGGCAGCTGCAGCAGAAGGTGGTCGACCAACATCTGGTGTAAAACAGGCAAAACAGTTTCATATTTACAGAAAAAAACATTAGCAAACACTGTAAATAAATACATGTACAGTTATTTTATATTAAATTGGAAAGCATTAATTTAAATTCATAAGATGGTAAAATATTTTCTTTATTAAGGTGGAACTGTTTGGCCATATTGATCATTGTTACATCTGCAGGAAAAACTTCTGATTTCAAGACACATCTCTCATCGTTACTATGGCATTTCGTAAATAGAAATAATTTTGTCAGTTCTAACTAAACTAAAAAAAGATTGGTCTGATTTAACTTTAGACAGAAAAAAAATATTGCAAGTAAACTTATGGCTTACTTAAAAAGTAATTTTTTATGAATGATTCCCCTCTAGTCATTTAATAGACAAATGGTGATAAATACTTGAAGTTTTATTTTACCAATTTATTTACTGATTTATTGCAGTATTTTCCCCGTTTGCCACATAAATCAAAAGCAAATCGCTAAAGCAAAGAAAAACCTTCTGCACATGACATGACCTCCTCACCTTTCTTAGCAGGAGGATTTTTATTCAGCTGTGCTCCTGCACTCCTGCCAGCAGATGGCGGTGCAGCGGCTCTTGACGAAGCAACTCGTGAAGCTGCAGTGGTGGAAATCTTTGTTGTTGCTGCAGCAGCAGGAGGTTTTGAAAAGGTGGATGTTGCTCGAGATGTTGAGGCACCTGCAGCAGGCCTGAAAGGAAATAAATCCGTTTTTTTTTTAGAAAGGATGCAACTTTTTTTTTTAATGTCCACCTGCAAACTCCAGTGAGATGAAAAATAAAGAGCTGAAAAAGAAAAACGGGTGAAAGGAAAACATCTGAAGTATCATTTTGTCTAAAGCAAATCAAAAGGAAGAAGGTGGAAAATTAAAAGAAACAGAGGTTGTTGGTTGACGCATTTTACTTGCAATATTCTCTGCCAGAAGTCCATTTCTAGTCTTCAACATTTAAAGCATTACGTTTATTCTGCAGATTTCACAAATGAATTAAACAGGAGGCTATCTTTATAGCATCTGGACAAAACTGAATCAGCTCTGTTCAAAAATCCACAAATCTTGGACAGGTTAAACCGGGTATGAAGTATCCCAGACTCTTTAAAGCAGAGTGTGTGAACTTTTGAACCTCAATTTTTTTAAATCATAAGATTGACTAATAACAGCTTTTCTAAGTGCTTCATTTGGAGTTCAAGCAAAGAGTTGAAAACTTACTGTATGAGTTTTGAACTAGTAAGAAATCAAAACGCTTCTGGATACATTGATAAATGCAATGTGAGATTTGGTAACTAAAAAGGGAAAAAAAATGTTTAATTTAATATTTAATGTAAAAACCACATTTAAGCATCATTAGACGTCTGCTATTTAGAAAAGGCAACAAAGGAAAAAGTTAAACAACAAAACCAGTGTTCCACACAAACTCGATACAGAAAAATTCTGGATTCAAAGCCGTGACCTTCTTGCTGCAAGGCAACAGTGCAACCAACTACACTGCAGTGCAGGCCTTAAATGTGTCCAGTCCTGGAAAATAATAAAAACCAAACTAAACTTCAGAACTGCATGGAAACGATGCTTTTCACTGCATTTTACTACCAAGTCTGACATCATCAAGTTCCTAAAGTCAATGAAAATAAATCGACCGCTACCAGTTCCAGTCCTCAAAAACCAGTCCCGTATATTTCAGACATTTTTCTGGTTTAACGCATCTGATGCAAAGTAATGGTTTATTAATAAGCCTCTGCAAAAGCTGGCATGCTGCGGAGGAAAATGCTGTAACCTATAAAAATATATTTACAGTCTTTATTACCTTTTGGCTGAAAGGCTTTCAGATTTTTGTCCTTCAGAGTTTCACTCTGACTGAATCGAGTTTTCTTATTACCATAAACAAAACAAAAAAAGTAATTTGACTTCCTGAAAATGCAGCTTTTTTAAATCTATAAATAAATTAACAGGAGAGCCAAATTTATTCACTTTTGATGTGCAAGAAACTGCATCTTTAAAAATAAATAAATAAATGTTTTCTGGCAGAACAATTGTCTAAAATTGATTATTTGAATCCAAGACTGAAAGTTCATCATCAAGAACATTTGTGTCTCATACTGATGAGATTGACTGTCTATCAAATGTAGGTTGCCCTCTTTTTCAAGTAGAAAATGGTAAAGAAAAGGTTTCCAGAAAACTTCACCCAACTTTAAACCTTCTCCCATTTATCAACAGGAAGTCACAGGCCTGCAAGTAATTATGATCCATGGCATCATTTCCCAACCAAGTGCACCAAAAATTGCTTCAGAAATTGAGTGATCAACCAATAATCTGCATTATGTTTCCTTTGACTTTGTCTGCTGATGTGGAAGTTGCAGCAGGAATAATCTGGGACAACACTGACTTTGATGGCTTTTAGCGGGGCAGCATGCCTGCAAAGAGATGCCGCTCCCACATTACAATCAACCATTACAATGACCATTTGTTCCTCCAAGATCAGACAACCACTGTACAGACATGAAGTCAGAGCGGCAGCATTTTCTAATTGGCTGTCATTAGACCGTAGAACCGGACTTTAGTTTGGCCAGAACCGCTCAAAGCCAGTCTGACACGGAGATGGCCTCGGCCTGCAGCCAAGGAAACAGCAGAGAGACAATAAAACAAAGTCAATAAAGAAGAAACGGCTTTAAAGAAAGTGGAACCATTGATGTCCGTCACATTTGATTATCTTCCGAGAGGCAAAACTGTGATATAAAGGGGATGCAAATAAATACAAACAATAAAAAGGTAAAGGTGGCATTACTCACTGTAATTAGTGATGCCTTCCTCACATTTTACCCAAACAAAAATGTATTTACTCTGAACTTAATCTCTCCAGGATGGCAGTTTAGTCCCAAATAATGCTGATTGTAGTAAATTCCCCACCAACAGCAAGAAGATCCCGCCAAATTTATTCACCATCTGCACGAGTTGCTGTCAGGCCGAGATGCACCAAAGACATTGTAGCTTTTTGAGAATTTCAACTATTCTCTCTGCAGCAGGAGTACTTATCGTTTGCACCAGTTTCAATGCGTTCCTGTGAAAGTGAAGCCATATATATATACCCATCAAAGGTATTGGGATAAAGAAAAGAAAAGTGATTTATGTGCTTTAGCTGCATGTTTGTCTGGATCGCTCTTCTCTCCATCAACCCCAAACTGTCCAGAATCCTGCAGCTCAGCTTAGACAGCACTAAAAAAAAAAACAAACACACTCCAATTGACTCTCCATTGACTTCCCATTTGTTTACCAATTAAAATGGACTTTTAAAAGTTTTAATAGGTCTGGCCCAGTCTTCTTATTTAACTTATCTCAGCATTCAAAGAGACATAAGGAGCCAAATACTGCAGTCATTACCTGTTTGGGTGCTCCAGATTCGACACGTTGAGAAAAGCACACTGGATGTTTTGGGATCAAAATAAAGGCAAAAATATGGTAAGTAAAAGAAAATCAACTCTGTTGTACTTGATATTGATCATTTTAAGATGATATTTAGTCATGGTCATTCAAACTTATCTGTGCTGGTGTGTCCAGTATTTTTGAAATCTGGCCTCCTCTCTGGGTTACACTTTGAAACAGATTCAAAGTCCTTCCAACTTTCAACAGAAAGTGCAACATTAACAGGCGTTTACTGAATTAAGCTAGGCTACATCATACAAAAACAGCGGTGGTCACACTTCTGCTAATCTAGCTAATCTTTCCATTTAGCACCTTAGCTAACTTTGAAAACATTTGGCACACTTTGCTTCCCATAAACTTTTTTTTTTCCTGGATAAATTCTAAAGCGCTAATTTACTTTGCCATTTCATAAACTTTCAGTTAAATAAAGGTCGACATCTGGGTCGAATTTGTCAACTATTTAGATATTTATGGACATGCTCTTATTTTGAAGTGGGTGAAAATGCAGCAGTTCCATTTCCTCCCCCAGCTATTAAGATATAAATAGATACAATTTCGGAGGGGATTATAGAGCACAAACTAAAATTAATTTATACTTGAGGGTTAGTCTGTCAGAGGCAGATTTAATTTGAATTCGAATTAGCTTCAGCATTCACTTCTGCTAATTACTTTGTTGGTGAACTTCTTTAGCATTAGCAAAGCTAATGTTTATGATTAGGTTTCAGGGTTAGCGGTGATTAATTAGCGGTGCTAAGCACTGCACAAAAATACAACCAATGCTGCCACCCTGTTTTTTGGCATCTGTGGTTTTTATTTATGTTTTGGAAAATAAATGGCTGCAATATAATTTAGTAAAACAATTTAAAAAGGAGAAAAACATAAAATGGGGACAAAATGTACCATTTGTACATATTTTGATTGCCAATTTTCTTTACATGATTGATTTAAAATTGACTGTACTGTGGCAAAAGAGTATTGATTATTTCTTTTATTTCCCCCATTGGTGGAAACAAACAAAACAACCAACCATCCAATAAGACTAGAGTCTTATTGGATGGTTGAAAGCAGAAGTCTGCAAGTAAAACTCCTGGTACAGAGTAAAAGGAAATTTTAAACTAGAATGACTAAAATAAATAAATAAAAAAAAGAGTTAAGATTTAACCAATCAGAAATCAAATAGTTTAGACCGTCAAATTGCCACATTTTCTTTTTTACATTTTTATCCCATCTGATTTTACTAAATAGAAACAAGATGGCCACCACAAAACTAACCCCTGACTTCTGGAAGGACCCTGATCTTTGGTGAACATGAACCCAAAGGCATCAAGTTATCGCTTCACGAGGAGAAATAATTCAAAGCCTTAATCGGACTGAGGGCAGCGAGGAAAGACTCGCCAACGCCGCCTGTCCACACGCAGCCTGCGGGTGTTGGCTGGTGCTTGTGTTTTAGTATAGATTACATTTCCTGCTGGCAGAAGGTTCAAATCAATACAAACCACCACTAAAAGGAACACGATCAGCCTCACACAGTCATCTATGAAACTTTAATGATAAACAGCAGGTCCTGAATGACCAACACTGTTGACAGCCTGACCAATCATAGAAGGATTTTTTTTTTCCTGAGTGTGTTTACAAGAGATGACATTACACTTCTGTTGTTCACAAAACAAAGCAACCACATCAATTTGGTTGCCAATTATTAAGCGCAGGAGGAGTATTGTAAAAGCTTAAAACCAGTCGTCTGTGACTGCTATGGTTTTACTGGAAGGAAATAAACCAGTTAATTAGTTTTCCAAACTATTAAACTCCTCATACATTAAAAGCAGAAAATATATTTTTTGTCTTGCAAATAAATTGTTTTCTCATGCTTCAGCGCACGCTAGATATTCAAGTGTAACGCAGAGCCTTGTTTTGCTTGTAAAGCATCCAAAACCAGCAGATTTACTCTGTCCTGAGAGCAGCACACATTCTTGACACTTGTGTGGGTGATCTGTCATCTCCTCCACAGAGACTGAATGCCTAAAGCAGCTCAGTGGAGAGTTCAGAGCAAGCTCTGCAGCCTAGCAGCAGCCAGGAACTCGGGGTTGGCTCTGCAACAAGGCAGACTGGAGAAACTACAGCTTCAACAGAGAAAATGTAAAAAACAGAGGGAAAATCCAAAATATATTGTTGTGGTTTGGTTGAATTTACACTGTTCATTAAAAAAAAGTCATGATTAGGGCTTCAGCTAATTATTGTGATAATTGGTTATTCTGACAATTAAAAGGATATATAAAAAAAATTGGCACTCATTTTAAAACTTAGCCTTTTATATGTATGCATTAAAAAAACACATTTAACTGGAATGCTATAATTATCTGGCTGTATCTGGGTTATAGAGCATTATTATTATTGTTTTTATATACGTCTAGACTGTTGGTATTAATTTGTGTCTTTTTATTTTCTTATTTGCTCGAGTTTAGCTTGCGCCATGTTAAGTGTTGAACTGTAGTGTATATTTTTTATGAAAAATTTAGGAAGTTCAATTCATAAAAGAAATGCTAATAAATAAGTTTCCTTTTTAAATAGGAAATATCTTTATGTCTGAAATGCAAAAGATGCATCTGCAGATAAAAAAATAAAATCATGAGAAAAACTTAACCCTTTCTGCTTCAGATAATACTGTGAGGGCCAACATGTTGATTATGGTTTTGTTTTTTTATAAATAAATTATAAATTAATCAGACATTTATTCATTTTGCAGAATTTGAAGCTACAGCTGATATTAGAGAAGTTCTGGGTAAAATATTTACAAAAGACGTTTTTCATCTTAAATACTAAATGTACATATTTTTTGTAGACTAACTGCTCTAGCTTGTTCTTTGGTGTCTATTCCAGTTAATGATTAACAAACTACTAAACTAGTTGATGATTTTGATTGTTTCAGCCCTAATCCTGGAGCTGAACTTTATCAGTGTAAACATTTATCACAACAAACATTTCATAACTTCTGTAACTCCAATACATGATGCTTGTTAGAGTTCAGGGTTTTAAATTAGATTGAAGGAACAAATCAGGATCCATCTGTCCTATTAAATCTGAAGAAGGATTTTACTTTTTGTCCTCCTTCAAATGAATTTCCCAGTTAAAGCAGCTCTGCCCTCCAAGGCAGATTGGAGCGTAGATTGGTTTGTCGTATCGGCCCAATCTAAGGCACGACTGATGCAGGGCAAAGAAAAACAAAGCCCTGAAATATTCAGCTGACTAATGCATGATTGGATGAAAATATTATCTTTTCTAAAGTTATTTATTCCTGAAATCTTCTCCATTGAAAAGCACAAACTCCACTGGTTATATATGAACCATCTGGCATAGCAGGTTGAATATGGAACTACAGTGGGGCCAAAAAAGAAACAGAGAAAAGATTTAAAAATTTAAAGTAAAACAGGTAAAACCTACTTTTCACATTTCTTTTTTTCCCAGTTTTACGAACTGAAGAACCGAACTATGGGGTTCTTCTGCTTTACTAGCATGAAATGTCCAACATGAACTGAAAATGCTGCAGAAAATGTTCAGTTTACTTTTTCCACTGATTTCTGTTGACGTAAGCGCCTATCGGTTCAACAATAAAACAATGAAGATAATGTTTAAGAGACTTCAATTTCCCACAGTTAATACAAGTTGGGAATATTTTGCACAGCTGGTACGTTGAGCCATCAGCCATGATTCAATACAGTTTCAAAAACTTGTTTTTCAGGTCCAAATCTGTTATTTTTAAGAATTTTAAATATATTTCAGTTTCAAATATTGTTTTAGCAAAATTTCTGGCAATAATATAGCTCCACAGTTAAAACACCAACATATTAAACCAGAAAAACAGACTGATCTCAGATCAGTTTTTTTTTCTTTTCTCTCAAGGTTGACCAAATTTAAAATCTCACATTAGAAGCAAAGGCAGATAAGAAAACTAGACATATGATTGTACAAAAACAAATTAAGAAATAGATCGTATTTTTTAGATGTGGAGTTCGATACCTCCTGAGCAACATTATGACTCATCAAAAACAAACAGGAAAAAAACAACAACAACAAAAACAAACTACTAGCTATAGCAGCTGAAGAAAAGAAGCCTGGTATCTGCCACACTTGACATTTTGTAATTTCCAATGCAAGTTCGAAAATATTCAAGCTTTAAAATGCATATTAAGTAAAGTTTTTTCCCTCCCCTAAAATCTTGCATGTGCATGTCTTAAGATCTCAGAATCCAACTAACTTCAAGTTTTTTCTCCGACAAAGAGATGAAACAGAAACCGGTGGAATAAGTTCACATTTCTGTCCGATATCAAGAAAAACTCACGACATCGACAGCAAGGGCTACCGAGGGCGTCTGAGTGCCCAAACAGTTCTGATCTGATCAATCTTATTCATAAGGGAAATTGATCTGNAGCANGGATCCTCGCCACAGTCATCTGCTTTCCATGCTGCAGATCTAGAACGTGTTGAGGGGAACATAATGAGTATTTTTACAAGAAAGCAATGGCTTGAAGGAAAATGGGCATCAAGTGACCCTGTGCTGGGTGGACGGCAGGATTTAATCAAGTTTCAACACAGAACATTACATTCTGTGGAAAACCGTCGCTTTAATGTAATAGAAATTACATCTACAAGACAACAAACCAAATGAATTAAGGAAAAATGCAGCAAATAAAAATATTAAATTTTCCTGTCAATTCTAAAAACAACTTCCTGTGTAAAAAACCCAGAATTAGAAAAGAAGACCAAGAGTATTGGCCCAGTATGAGGGGTTTCATGCTCCAAGTCAACAGCTCTCTCTGCCCCGGGGAGGTAGGTCTGGTTCTGCCAGGGGGCATCAGGGACAAAGCTTTGGTTCTTCGGTTTCACATGCCGTGTTGAGGCTCTCCGTCTCAGGTCATTCCTGCTGATGTGACTCATGTAGCTGAAGAGGATCCGATTCATTAAGACTGCAGCAGATGTCCATCAAAGGTAAAGACCTTTGATGGACATCTGCTGCAGTCATCTGCTGCAGTTTCATCGCATAAAGACGAAGCATTCATAAAGTCTGGACATTAAAACTGTCCGAAGACGACTTAACCCGTTTTTTCAGACAAATTTACAAAGTGTTAATGAAGCATTTGAGCCAACTAGTCGATTCTTTTGCTTCTTTCACGTCGACAAGTCGCAATCACGTAACAAAACCGATTTACTCAAGCAGATGAGAATCTAGGCAGGTTTGTCGTTAGTATTGTTATAAAAACAGAGACAACAGGTCAAAAGCTTGGCGCTGATCAGGTGGATGGATGAGAAAGAGCCAGACACCAGGCCATGCATTGTTTCAGCAGCTTTTGTCAGAGTTTGCAGCACAACTTTGGTAAATTACTTTATATTTTTATACATCTGAAATCTGGACAGAGTTTAAGAAACGTTCTGGGGATCTGACAATCTTTCCCTACCGCTTGAGCCGCAGCCCAGAGTCACCAGAGCAGCAGGTGGGTGAATCAAAGGTGATCCGTTTACGATAAGTTAAGTTTATTCTATAAAGATCCAATTTGACTCCTATAGATGCAGCAGCTGACCAAGATTAGAATATACCCATCAGTAACCGCCAGAGTTTGGAAAAAAAAAAAAAAAAACAGACTCTGGTTTGTGCAACTTTTCGGACCACAGTAGCAGTTCAGCGCTCTGCTCCTTTGCATCGTACAGAGGGCCTCAGAAACTGGACTTCAGAACTTCTTCTGTTCGACAACTGGTCTTGTTGAAATTCAATTCAATGGGAGAAAGCCCACTCACTGTGCTGGAAGTGAGATGAGAATCAAGCAGAGTTTCACAGGAAGACAATGACCAGGCTATCTGCTGCTGGAAAGTCCAGAAAAATGTTTTTACCCTTTTTCACTCTGTATAACAAACTTCTGTCTGTCTGAAAAGTGGGAATAAAGCCTCCAAGATGCTGTGAAGCAATTTCTCCTGTGTTACAGTTACTAGTCGACTGAACTTTTATCACGTTGACCTCGACTTTAAAACGACATAACGTACATCTGCCTCGTGGAAAATGCGACCCATACCTTGTTGTTCGTGACGAGGCCGGAGCGGCAGGTTTCGTTGTGGTCGGTGCGTTTGTTTTTGGAACAGCTGAAGCAACCGGTCTGTTAGTAGCAGCTACACAGGAAAAAGAAGAAAAAAAAGCCAATAAAGCAATGGTCATATCCAAAACCTTTGATTTTATTTCACTGAGAAGACTTGCCTGTGGTTTTTGGCCTAGCTCCATTAGCAGCCTCAGCTGCTGGTTTCCTACTAATGCCATTGGGTGCCACTCTCTGTTTGGTACCATTGGTTACTGTTGCATCAGCAGTCTTGACGGGTCCGACTGGCTTCCTGTCAAGAGCTCTTGTTTGGGTTTTAGCTGTGGATGAAACTGCTGGTGCACCTGCTGGCCTTTTAGGCACAGCTCCTGCAGCAGAGGGTTTTGCTGCTGCAACTCCTGCTGCTGCTGTTGTTTTCCTCCCTGCAGAGGAAGATTTAATATCCCTCTCCGTGCGGTGGGAAGCAGTTCCCGGCCGTGAGCCGGATCCAGCAGCGCCAGCAGAGGGTGTTGGTTGGGTTTTACTTCCAGCTGCTTTTGGTTTGACTTTGGGATCCACTGCTAAGGCCTTCCCATTGGCCTTCTGAGTCTCTGCAGGTGCAGCTGCGTCCGGTTGAGTTTGGGCTTCCTCGTTTATGTTTTCCTGAGACGAGCGCTCCGCTACGGCAGCAGCTTCACCGAGCTCTGGGGTCTCCATAGTAGCTCCATCCGGCTTCATCCCCTCCGTAGGTTGGTATGTTCAGTGTGGAGCGTCACACCGGCCAGTTCCTGCAACTCTTTAGTGCCCTGCAGAGAGAGGAAAGGAAATTATCTTTAAGCTATCCAAAACACAACAATACTCCATAAAATACTGATCTGAGCTTGGAAGGAATCTGTGCAACAAACAGCCTAAAAAAATCTAAAGGAAAGACCAAATATGGTCAAGAGTTCTCAGAAAGCAAAGCAGGAAGTGAGCTGAACATGTTGGCAGCAAATAACTGAAGCAATTTGCCCACTTTGACACTCCAACATGCAAGACGATAATGAACAACTAATAAACGTACATTAAAAAAAAAACTAAAAACATCTGGAAACTGAAAGAGGGAAAAAAACTGGATTGTGTGCTGAAAGCAAAGAGGCGGAACTTCAGGAAAATGTGTAACAATCATTCGCAATGCAAAAAAAATAAAAAGCTACCAAGCATTTTTTGTCTACTTTGTAGTAGATTTCTTAAGTCAAAACTAACTTACAAGTAACTTTTGAACACAACATAAGAGTTTACATATAAAACTGCTTAGTATTGATGGAACATACTAGTTCCCCTGGCAGATTATTTCACTTATAAAAAGATATTTCCCCATGGAAGGAGGACTTTTTAAATCAATATTAAGGGATTATTTACTTACAAACTCCTACATCTTGTTGAAAAGTTACTTGGAACATTTGAAAGAAGACAAAACTAAGATATTTTCTCATGAAACTAGACCAAAAATACTTGGCAAGATTTTGTGTTTTTGCAGTCCGATTTACATTTCAATTTGCTGAAATATAAATAAATGTCTTCCTAATGTTTCTGTAAGTGATTGTGCAGAAAAACAGGGATAAAACAAGGAGGAAATCTGGAAGGAAAATGCACCGGAGGAAGCTGTGGTGAAGAATTTATGTGAGCAGAATTACAAAATACATTTCATAACAGTTTATTCAAGTAAAGCTTAGCCATAGCTATAAGGTGTTTGTCTAATTTCTTGAGTCTTGAATCTGTTCTTTAATAAAAAAAAGCCTGGTTAAGTTGAGAAAGGTTGTCAATCATTTAACACACATTTACGTAACTTTATTCTCCTGATTTTTCTCACCAGTCTAAGCTTTAGTATCTTGGCTACAAAAAAGAAAAGTCAGACGTAGAGATTGAACATAGATTCATCCAATGACGATATGAGGCCGTTTCAGTAGCAGAAATGAGCAGAACCAGAGTCTTTGTCAAGACGCGCAGAGCCTCTGTAAAGTTAATTTTGACCTTGGGGAGAGGGGGGGGGGACACCTTTCGTTTCCTCAACAAATTAGTCAACCATTTGTACGCTAAAGCAGCTGTGGCTACATGCTAACCTTTAAAATTACAGGAGAAACACAGAGGAAGATGGAACAGAAACCAGGATGAAGAACTAAATAAAGTAAGATGATATCCTGTTTCTTGTATAATCCAACAATATGTAAACAGCTGTAATCCAGGTTTCAAGGAAATAATGATATTCATCAATCTCCTGATTCGTTCGGAGAAAGTGGTTTTAGCCGATGCAGCAATTCTCTAAATGCCAACAAGCATTTATTTTCTCGTTTCATTCACAGCCACTCAATAGAAGCACCCTTTAAGAAGGTACTAAACTTGCTTCATTAAACCCACATTTTAGTTTTTAAATGTAAATTTTTATTGGTGTGATGTAATTTTAAATGCAATTTTCATCAGCTGCAAGTAGAAAATGATCATAATCATTAGAAACAGAGTTTGTGTGTTTCAGTTTGTGATAAAGTTCCTGAAATAAACGGGATGTTCAGTAATTTACTGGACAGGTCTGTACGCACTTTGTACTTTTGAATAAACTTTTTTTTAATCAGTTACAGATTTATGGTTCCATTTTGGGCATTTCAGAAACCGGCAGTCCAGTGTAGCTCCGGGCGCTTTGTTCCCAGACCCGGACCGACCCGTTAGGACGGTTCAGTTCAAACCTGAGCGGTTCTACAGAAACTCTTTGCAGCAATTCTTGTTCTGCTGGAGCAGCAAATCCCTGGACTGGTTGTCCTTTAGAGACTCTGAGCACATTGTTCATGCAATCACAAGAAAAACCCAACCAGCCGACAATACGGGGCAACAACGGGGGAAAAATTCACCAAACATCCCTGCACAGGAATAAACTGATTGATTACATCAGGGAAAAACAATCAACTTTTATCTCATCAGATTACACCTTTTTAATTTAGGCCTTAGGGCAGCAACTAAATTATTTTACTAATCAATTATTTGGATTAAGACATTGTGCAGATTTTTCTTTTAAGTGCTTGAGCTCATTTTATTCAATGTTAGAAATGCATAAGAAAATGCAGAATGAAAGTTAACAGAATTTAAACCTGGAAACAAAATTGGCCACTTTAATTAAATGCAAAATGTTTACATTTTCTGTACAGTTTTTGTTTAATAACTGCTCTTTTCCCCCCCAGAAAACCGTCTCGTTTTAGTCTCCAGTTACAGATGAATTCATCACCAACTTAGTGGACAATTATTTCAACATCATCAATCATTTCAGCCCCAAAAACAAGCTGAACAAGTACGGGAGTCAAAACAAAAGCATTTCCCCTACCTTTATAATCTAAATTATACAACTGACATCTTTATCAAAAATCTTTTTAAAACAATCAAAGACTAGAAAAAAACCCCAGCCTGTTTATATAAAATAAATATAAAACTGACTAAAATCAGTCACATTCCATCTTTAATAGATTTACTGTCTTCAAATCTTACAGCCGTCTGCAGTTTAGTTGCATCTGGCCTTCCTCTGCATGTTAAGGTGCTGGATTGCGTGCGTTTGATAAAATGGGTCAGTTTTAATGCTGCGTTTATCATAGGCAGAGATTACGGCGCGCTGCAGCCACAGGAGGAGTTAGGAAAGCACCGAGCAGACGGATTGGAGGAGGAGGGGTTTGTTGATACTGGAGTCAGCTTAGTTTCATCTGTGGACCTACATCAGATGACTGTCGCAACAAAACAGCAGAGGAATGCACAGGGTGTGCCAAACGAAATCAGTGACGAAGCTGAGTCGTCGTCTGAAAATGAGGTTTTAATTTAAAGCTCAGCTGCTTTGTTCTATGGCACAAATGTGTAAACAGGGTTCAAAGTTACTTGTTTGGGCTAAACAAAGGATTTTTTTTTTACCCCAATTTCTCTCTAAATTGTCTTTATGTGGATAAACCCTGGATGGATGAGAAACAAGGATTCAAACTGATCAAACTCGGGGTTTAATCAAACCAGGGACGTCCTTTTGTACATTTGTTTGGTCCAGACCAAAAGCAAAACGTTGGGTTTCACGTTGTGCTTTTATTGAAAGCAAACTGTAATTTGTAAACAAAGCCACATGAGTGACATCATGTTCCCGCTGGACAAAAATGACAGGGCTGGGATAGAGAACAAACCCAGGAATGGAAATCATGGAAAACGTGCTCACAAAAAAAATAAAATGTACTGGATGATAAATCATCACAGAAATGATTGTGATAAACGAAAACATTGTCGTTTTGATTCCTACCCCTAGAATTACACTTTCTGCTCTTTCAGCTTGTAATGATAAATTGTGGGGGGGTGGGAGGGGGGAGCAGGTTACAGCTGAATTTAGTTATTTCTTAAAATAAAATTCTGCTCTTAGTTCAACTCAAAAGTCCAGCTGAGAGCAGAAATCTGTTTGCACGAGAGCCAAAGGTGAACCAAGAGTCACAAGCAAACATTTCAGCCAGACTGGGGTCAGATCCGACTCCAGATTCTGGGGCGCTGAAGCTTAAAGATGATCTACTAGGCTTCCTTCAACAGGTTCAGATAGATCACAAAATATGTCAACAATTTTCTTAGATAATGATATTTTATTCTGCTCAGTTCTGACCATTTTAAGCTCCTTCCAGAATGAGCCATTCTACGGCCTCTTTTCACTTTAAATCCAAATAAGCTGCTGCTGGCCACGCTTACTCAACTCTACATTAATACTCCGTGAAAACGGCTGCAAACAAATGCATAAAATTACAACCATATATCTTTGAAAAGCAAAAGTGGAGCCTCCTGCACAAACAACAAGAATACAGAAAGTGGTGTCTGGATGGCAAGTCCACAACAAAACCTGTCTTTTCCAGCAGCCATTGTACACGGCAGTAAAATCAACTGCGCAAATGTGCTAGGCAACGGTTGGTAGGTTTCTAAAATGGCTCAATGGCCTGGTGTTTTTTTTTTTAAGTGTTGTGCCATCTTTAAAAGCAGTTGAGACCCAAATGGAAAAAATGTTCAAAAACCAAATTTTCCATAATAGATCCCCTTTAAGATTATTTAAGTCCAACTAAGAGGCAAGTACTGGTTCAGCTTTCAAATGTTTTTGGCATTTTCTTTTGCTACGCTTAGGAAATCTGGAATAAACTCAAAAATCGAGTTGGTTTCCAAAAGTGACGTCCAGTCTACATACCAGCCCAGCTGGGTGGTGTTCTGAAAAGCCCGAATAGCATGACAGCTTAATGGCCAGCAAAAGTTTCCCCAAACTGAAACAACTTGGACTGGGACGCAGTCGGGCCTGGCACGCATCTGCCATCCAAAATCAACTGGCTCCAATTAGAGGCAGATGTTTTTATTTGAGCATTGAAGCCGTTGCAGCGGCTGAAGGAAGCGAACGTGTTCAGCATCGGCAAACGCACGTCTGACCCACCTACATTCCAGCGAGGAAGCCTGAGGCAGAGACATCTGGCTCATGCATGTGTGCAGCAAATTAAGTCACACAGAGGTCAGACGGACCTACACATACGAGTGACGCCTTAATGGATGAGAAGCAGCATGTCGAGGAGTGACCGGACGATCAATGGCTGCCATGAAGACGAGGAATCCACTTCCTTCATTCTCCTAATTCCACCGCCGCACATGACTGAGCTTTACATTCTCACAGAACCACACAGTCCCTCTTTACAAGCTCAGAAAGTTAAAAATAACACTTCCTGCTGCTGTAGATTCAACCCAACTGTAAATCCCAGTGAAAGTGTTTCAAGTCGTCAAAGAGCTGACAGGAAGCAGGTGGCGTGAATTTATTCTCGGGGGAAAAAAACGACCAAGAGGGAAAGGAAGGGGCTTTCCCCACTTCCTGTGGAGAAAATTCAGCAACACAGGATGCAAAAAGCTGCTTTCTCATGTCCTTTATAGATTCTCACAGGCAACTTTTACTGAAGACTTCTAAAGCAAACTGATGCTGGCTCAAGAAACTTCAGTCGACTCCTACAAAGCTGTGTGAAGATTAGTGCTGCTCAGGCTGACCATACAAGGAAGTGGTGGCATTGTTTCTATTGTGAGGGTTACACACACACACACACACACACACACACACACACGAAGGAGAACGAAGGATAAGAAACTTAATTCAAGTTCAGACGAATAAGTCATCACACAGACCTGTCACAATAAATTCAGCTGGGTGACAAATTGTCCCAATATTTATTGCAATAAATGATAACGTTGTTGCAAGGCTAATTTTGAGCAATATATTGATAACGGCATAATAATGCAAGTTCTCACTCTGTTATCCAATAAACATTACTTTTGTAAAGAACACTTACTGCTGGAAGACATTTTAACTGTCTAAAATTAAAAAAGAAACAAAATTTCCCAAAAACTGACTGGATTGATACATTTTAACTTTGAATATGGCAAATAATTTCACATATAAAATATTTTTTCTTAAATATTAAGCAATTATTGACTTAAAACAAGATCCTATTTCTTACAGAGAAAGTTAGTGTTTTCCAATTTAAGTGGACCAAGATAATTACACCAGAAATGTAACCAAAAGTACTTTAAGATTGTGTTTTTATATTTCATTTTCACATTTTTCTTTAGAGAACATAAAGGAATGAGGGGGGGAAAAAAAAATAATCTTGTCCGGCTTAAAAAAATAATCTGATTTTATTTTCAAGCCATATCATCCAGTGTTATAAGATTCAACTATAAACAGGCTTACTGTAGCATGATAATATCTGAAATGTGGATTGGTGAATGAGATACCAAACTGCTCCGGTCATTACATTCTGGAAAGTTCTGCCTTTGTCTCACCTGTGCCACATTAACGTGAGCAAACCGTCAGAGAGGCCCGACTTAACCAAATGTGTTAAGTGAATGTTGGCGTCCCGTTAAAGCCGCTCCAAAGCAGGTGGCTGAGTGAAGCTCTGAGCTGAACAGACGAAGCCAGCATCCCTTAAAGGGAGTGGCTGTCAAAACGCCAGGTAACCCCGGCTCCTGGCAGAGCGACGGCCCCAAAACGCTACACAGAACTGGGTTACAATCTGTCCGAAACCCGGCAAACAAACACCCAACGTTGGCAACAACACGGGCCAAGTTAAACACTGAACACAAATGATTTTATTTGTAATAATATCTCAGAATAAATCCATCTATTCTCATTGTTTGTATGTAAATGTTTGATATAAATGAAGTCGTCAGAGAATGGTAGACCAGCAGCTCTATTGTCTGGCTTTGCATCAAAGATCCAGCCTCGGGCACGGTGCTGGGAGGTGTGGGGGTGGGTGACGACTGGATTAACTGGTACAAAAAAGAAAGAAAAAAAAAGAGGAGGGGCAGCTGGCACAAAAAGTAAAAAAATAAAAAAATCCTGGGACAGCCAACGTGTTTTAATAAAACTGGATCCAAGACCGATTGCTCTCCTGTGAATTGGCCGCTTCGCGATAAACAAGCCGACAGTTTGTCAATAAAACCCTGGATATCCTGTGGGCCGGATCCGTTACCGTCCCAGAGAGCGGGCGGGGCGAGCCGAGGCCAGATGCGTTCGCTGCCTCTTCCCAAAACGTTACGCTTTAAAATAAAAACTGCACAAGAAGCAGCAAAATTTATTCAGAATGACGAGCTTCCAGAGAACTGAAGGTAAACAACAGACAGGCTTTTAGAGGGCCAAATTACCCGTTAAATAATTACAGAGCACTGGTCCCAGTTCCAGTCTGACACAGACTGGGTTCCTGAAACTGCAGCGCTAGCAGCTACCACTTTATCCTAATAGGCAGGAAAGTGCCAGCCTGTAAACCACAGTGATGAGAGCTGCAGCAGGGCATCAACCCTTCATCCCACTGCTGAAAAAACAAAAACAGACTGTAGGAGTTGATGATTTTATTCTTATTCTTCACTCTGAAAAGAGTCAGAGAGCCAGGAGAGAGTTTCAGTTTCCACAGGTTGGGTCCTGGAACTGGCAGAGCAAACATCCACACCTATGCAAATCCTTGCTGGTGTGCGAGAAGAAGAGTAATTCAGAAGTAAAAAGAGGAATTAAGGCTGAGGAAACGACTGGTCGACCATCAAAATAATAATCAACTAATTTAATAATCGATTAATCGTTAGCGGGAGTATTCATCCTCTAAAAGCTGCCATTTGCTGAAAGAACGCCACACCCAGGACAGCAGTAAAGCCAAAACTGTACAAACAAGGTGCACAAATCTGCTTTCTCTAGGTCTCTTCAAATGGCAGATTTAGCTTCAAATTCTGTGTAAAACAATAAAAAAAAAAAATGCCATCAATCACCTCTTGGTATATAATTATCAAAAGGAAAACGGATTATAGGCAGTATTTTTTAGCTGTAGATATACCTTTTGCTATAATTGATCAGGAGTATACAAAAATAATTGTGTCTTAATTCATTCCAGGAAATAAAAACATTTTCCCCATTTTAATTTGCTTATTTGCATCTTTCATTTTGTTTCCAAGTCATGTAAAATAAATCGTAGGTGGTTAAATGAAAAGTCTGCAGAATGTGCCAATTTTACAATCAATTACCAAAAATAATTCAATTAAGGGATTGAGAAAGATTTTTATTTCCAGCATCTATAATATATAAAAATAAGATTTTTTTTCTCCAGTCCAGGTTTGATTTTTTAACAGCACTGTCATGTTGAAAATGGACTGAAATGAAAGTTACCAGCAAGTTTCAGCGTTTCTCACTGAGAGAGAAACGTCATGCTGGTCTCGCAAACTGAAGCATGACATGTCAAAAGCAAGAGGCAGTTAGGAAGAATTCCCCTTCCTGGTGTTTTCATAGAGGTAGATTAGGATCAGGTACATTGTGTGTACGATAATACAAAGTACTCCAGTATGCAAACAACGAGGACATCTGTGTTAAATGTACCTTAACCGACCAGAGATCTGGTACTTTCATGGTGAACTCCTGCAGTTTGACCTGGAAGTATGCAACACTTCAAATGCAGGAGGGAAAAACACTAAAATCCCAACTTGATAAACTCCAAACAGCGACCGGCCAGAAAGAAAGAAACTCAAAAATCGAATCTGTCCAAGCCTAATCAAACACTACCAAGGCATTGCACCAACACTATTACAAGGTTTCCCCCAGAAAACTTGCCAAGCCCGGTGGTTGGGTGCTCAGGCAGTCATTCATCCAGCTGTCCGCCATTTNACCTTTCGTTTCCTCAACAAATTAGTCAACCATTTGTACGCTAAAGCAGCTGTGGCTACATGCTAACCTTTAAAATTACAGGAGAAACACAGAGGAAGATGGAACAGAAACCAGGATGAAGAACTAAATAAAGTAAGATGATATCCTGTTTCTTGTATAATCCAACAATATGTAAACAGCTGTAATCCAGGTTTCAAGGAAATAATGATATTCATCAATCTCCTGATTCGTTCGGAGAAAGTGGTTTTAGCCGATGCAGCAATTCTCTAAATGCCAACAAGCATTTATTTTCTCGTTTCATTCACAGCCACTCAATAGAAGCACCCTTTAAGAAGGTACTAAACTTGCTTCATTAAACCCACATTTTAGTTTTTAAATGTAAATTTTTATTGGTGTGATGTAATTTTAAATGCAATTTTCATCAGCTGCAAGTAGAAAATGATCATAATCATTAGAAACAGAGTTTGTGTGTTTCAGTTTGTGATAAAGTTCCTGAAATAAACGGGATGTTCAGTAATTTACTGGACAGGTCTGTACGCACTTTGTACTTTTGAATAAACTTTTTTTTAATCAGTTACAGATTTATGGTTCCATTTTGGGCATTTCAGAAACCGGCAGTCCAGTGTAGCTCCGGGCGCTTTGTTCCCAGACCCGGACCGACCCGTTAGGACGGTTCAGTTCAAACCTGAGCGGTTCTACAGAAACTCTTTGCAGCAATTCTTGTTCTGCTGGAGCAGCAAATCCCTGGACTGGTTGTCCTTTAGAGACTCTGAGCACATTGTTCATGCAATCACAAGAAAAACCCAACCAGCCGACAATACGGGGCAACAACGGGGGAAAAATTCACCAAACATCCCTGCACAGGAATAAACTGATTGATTACATCAGGGAAAAACAATCAACTTTTATCTCATCAGATTACACCTTTTTAATTTAGGCCTTAGGGCAGCAACTAAATTATTTTACTAATCAATTATTTGGATTAAGACATTGTGCAGATTTTTCTTTTAAGTGCTTGAGCTCATTTTATTCAATGTTAGAAATGCATAAGAAAATGCAGAATGAAAGTTAACAGAATTTAAACCTGGAAACAAAATTGGCCACTTTAATTAAATGCAAAATGTTTACATTTTCTGTACAGTTTTTGTTTAATAACTGCTCTTTTCCCCCCCAGAAAACCGTCTCGTTTTAGTCTCCAGTTACAGATGAATTCATCACCAACTTAGTGGACAATTATTTCAACATCATCAATCATTTCAGCCCCAAAAACAAGCTGAACAAGTACGGGAGTCAAAACAAAAGCATTTCCCCTACCTTTATAATCTAAATTATACAACTGACATCTTTATCAAAAATCTTTTTAAAACAATCAAAGACTAGAAAAAAACCCCAGCCTGTTTATATAAAATAAATATAAAACTGACTAAAATCAGTCACATTCCATCTTTAATAGATTTACTGTCTTCAAATCTTACAGCCGTCTGCAGTTTAGTTGCATCTGGCCTTCCTCTGCATGTTAAGGTGCTGGATTGCGTGCGTTTGATAAAATGGGTCAGTTTTAATGCTGCGTTTATCATAGGCAGAGATTACGGCGCGCTGCAGCCACAGGAGGAGTTAGGAAAGCACCGAGCAGACGGATTGGAGGAGGAGGGGTTTGTTGATACTGGAGTCAGCTTAGTTTCATCTGTGGACCTACATCAGATGACTGTCGCAACAAAACAGCAGAGGAATGCACAGGGTGTGCCAAACGAAATCAGTGACGAAGCTGAGTCGTCGTCTGAAAATGAGGTTTTAATTTAAAGCTCAGCTGCTTTGTTCTATGGCACAAATGTGTAAACAGGGTTCAAAGTTATCGGTTTGGGCTAAACAAAGGATTTTTTTTTTACCCCAATTTCTCTCTAAATTGTCTTTATGTGGATAAACCCTGGATGGATGAGAAACAAGGATTCAAACTGATCAAACTCGGGGTTTAATCAAACCAGGGACGTCCTTTTGTACATTTGTTTGGTCCAGACCAAAAGCAAAACGTTGGGTTTCACGTTGTGCTTTTATTGAAAGCAAACTGTAATTTGTAAACAAAGCCACATGAGTGACATCATGTTCCCGCTGGACAAAAATGACAGGGCTGGGATAGAGAACAAACCCAGGAATGGAAATCATGGAAAACGTGCTCACAAAAAAAATAAAATGTACTGGATGATAAATCATCACAGAAATGATTGTGATAAACGAAAACATTGTCGTTTTGATTCCTACCCCTAGAATTACACTTTCTGCTCTTTCAGCTTGTAATGATAAATTGTGGGGGGGTGGGAGGGGGGAGCAGGTTACAGCTGAATTTAGTTATTTCTTAAAATAAAATTCTGCTCTTAGTTCAACTCAAAAGTCCAGCTGAGAGCAGAAATCTGTTTGCACGAGAGCCAAAGGTGAACCAAGAGTCACAAGCAAACATTTCAGCCAGACTGGGGTCAGATCCGACTCCAGATTCTGGGGCGCTGAAGCTTAAAGATGATCTACTAGGCTTCCTTCAACAGGTTCAGATAGATCACAAAATATGTCAACAATTTTCTTAGATAATGATATTTTATTCTGCTCAGTTCTGACCATTTTAAGCTCCTTCCAGAATGAGCCATTCTACGGCCTCTTTTCACTTTAAATCCAAATAAGCTGCTGCTGGCCACGCTTACTCAACTCTACATTAATACTCCGTGAAAACGGCTGCAAACAAATGCATAAAATTACAACCATATATCTTTGAAAAGCAAAAGTGGAGCCTCCTGCACAAACAACAAGAATACAGAAAGTGGTGTCTGGATGGCAAGTCCACAACAAAACCTGTCTTTTCCAGCAGCCATTGTACACGGCAGTAAAATCAACTGCGCAAATGTGCTAGGCAACGGTTGGTAGGTTTCTAAAATGGCTCAATGGCCTGGTGTTTTTTTTTTTAAGTGTTGTGCCATCTTTAAAAGCAGTTGAGACCCAAATGGAAAAAATGTTCAAAAACCAAATTTTCCATAATAGATCCCCTTTAAGATTATTTAAGTCCAACTAAGAGGCAAGTACTGGTTCAGCTTTCAAATGTTTTTGGCATTTTCTTTTGCTACGCTTAGGAAATCTGGAATAAACTCAAAAATCGAGTTGGTTTCCAAAAGTGACGTCCAGTCTACATACCAGCCCAGCTGGGTGGTGTTCTGAAAAGCCCGAATAGCATGACAGCTTAATGGCCAGCAAAAGTTTCCCCAAACTGAAACAACTTGGACTGGGACGCAGTCGGGCCTGGCACGCATCTGCCATCCAAAATCAACTGGCTCCAATTAGAGGCAGATGTTTTTATTTGAGCATTGAAGCCGTTGCAGCGGCTGAAGGAAGCGAACGTGTTCAGCATCGGCAAACGCACGTCTGACCCACCTACATTCCAGCGAGGAAGCCTGAGGCAGAGACATCTGGCTCATGCATGTGTGCAGCAAATTAAGTCACACAGAGGTCAGACGGACCTACACATACGAGTGACGCCTTAATGGATGAGAAGCAGCATGTCGAGGAGTGACCGGACGATCAATGGCTGCCATGAAGACGAGGAATCCACTTCCTTCATTCTCCTAATTCCACCGCCGCACATGACTGAGCTTTACATTCTCACAGAACCACACAGTCCCTCTTTACAAGCTCAGAAAGTTAAAAATAACACTTCCTGCTGCTGTAGATTCAACCCAACTGTAAATCCCAGTGAAAGTGTTTCAAGTCGTCAAAGAGCTGACAGGAAGCAGGTGGCGTGAATTTATTCTCGGGGGAAAAAAACGACCAAGAGGGAAAGGAAGGGGCTTTCCCCACTTCCTGTGGAGAAAATTCAGCAACACAGGATGCAAAAAGCTGCTTTCTCATGTCCTTTATAGATTCTCACAGGCAACTTTTACTGAAGACTTCTAAAGCAAACTGATGCTGGCTCAAGAAACTTCAGTCGACTCCTACAAAGCTGTGTGAAGATTAGTGCTGCTCAGGCTGACCATACAAGGAAGTGGTGGCATTGTTTCTATTGTGAGGGTTACACACACACACACACACACACACACACACGAAGGAGAACGAAGGATAAGAAACTTAATTCAAGTTCAGACGAATAAGTCATCACACAGACCTGTCACAATAAATTCAGCTGGGTGACAAATTGTCCCAATATTTATTGCAATAAATGATAACGTTGTTGCAAGGCTAATTTTGAGCAATATATTGATAACGGCATAATAATGCAAGTTCTCACTCTGTTATCCAATAAACATTACTTTTGTAAAGAACACTTACTGCTGGAAGACATTTTAACTGTCTAAAATTAAAAAAGAAACAAAATTTCCCAAAAACTGACTGGATTGATACATTTTAACTTTGAATATGGCAAATAATTTCACATATAAAATATTTTTTCTTAAATATTAAGCAATTATTGACTTAAAACAAGATCCTATTTCTTACAGAGAAAGTTAGTGTTTTCCAATTTAAGTGGACCAAGATAATTACACCAGAAATGTAACCAAAAGTACTTTAAGATTGTGTTTTTATATTTCATTTTCACATTTTTCTTTAGAGAACATAAAGGAATGAGGGGGGGGAGAAAAAATAATCTTGTCCGGCTTAAAAAAATAATCTGATTTTATTTTCAAGCCATATCATCCAGTGTTATAAGATTCAACTATAAACAGGCTTACTGTAGCATGATAATATCTGAAATGTGGATTGGTGAATGAGATACCAAACTGCTCCGGTCATTACATTCTGGAAAGTTCTGCCTTTGTCTCACCTGTGCCACATTAACGTGAGCAAACCGTCAGAGAGGCCCGACTTAACCAAATGTGTTAAGTGAATGTTGGCGTCCCGTTAAAGCCGCTCCAAAGCAGGTGGCTGAGTGAAGCTATGAGCTGAACAGACGAAGCCAGCATCCCTTAAAGGGAGTGGCTGTCAAAACGCCAGGTAACCCCGGCTCCTGGCAGAGCGACGGCCCCAAAACGCTACACAGAACTGGGTTACAATCTGTCCGAAACCCGGCAAACAAACACCCAACGTTGGCAACAACACGGGCCAAGTTAAACACTGAACACAAATGATTTTATTTGTAATAATATCTCAGAATAAATCCATCTATTCTCATTGTTTGTATGTAAATGTTTGATATAAATGAAGTCGTCAGAGAATGGTAGACCAGCAGCTCTATTGTCTGGCTTTGCATCAAAGATCCAGCCTCGGGCACGGTGCTGGGAGGTGTGGGGGTGGGTGACGACTGGATTAACTGGTACAAAAAAGAAAGAAAAAAAAAGAGGAGGGGCAGCTGGCACAAAAAGTAAAAAAATAAAAAAATCCTGGGACAGCCAACGTGTTTTAATAAAACTGGATCCAAGACCGATTGCTCTCCTGTGAATTGGCCGCTTCGCGATAAACAAGCCGACAGTTTGTCAATAAAACCCTGGATATCCTGTGGGCCGGATCCGTTACCGTCCCAGAGAGCGGGCGGGGCGAGCCGAGGCCAGATGCGTTCGCTGCCTCTTCCCAAAACGTTACGCTTTAAAATAAAAACTGCACAAGAAGCAGCAAAATTTATTCAGAATGACGAGCTTCCAGAGAACTGAAGGTAAACAACAGACAGGCTTTTAGAGGGCCAAATTACCCGTTAAATAATTACAGAGCACTGGTCCCAGTTCCAGTCTGACACAGACTGGGTTCCTGAAACTGCAGCGCTAGCAGCTACCACTTTATCCTAATAGGCAGGAAAGTGCCAGCCTGTAAACCACAGTGATGAGAGCTGCAGCAGGGCATCAACCCTTCATCCCACTGCTGAAAAAACAAAAACAGACTGTAGGAGTTGATGATTTTATTCTTATTCTTCACTCTGAAAAGAGTCAGAGAGCCAGGAGAGAGTTTCAGTTTCCACAGGTTGGGTCCTGGAACTGGCAGAGCAAACATCCACACCTATGCAAATCCTTGCTGGTGTGCGAGAAGAAGAGTAATTCAGAAGTAAAAAGAGGAATTAAGGCTGAGGAAACGACTGGTCGACCATCAAAATAATAATCAACTAATTTAATAATCGATTAATCGTTAGCGGGAGTATTCATCCTCTAAAAGCTGCCATTTGCTGAAAGAACGCCACACCCAGGACAGCAGTAAAGCCAAAACTGTACAAACAAGGTGCACAAATCTGCTTTCTCTAGGTCTCTTCAAATGGCAGATTTAGCTTCAAATTCTGTGTAAAACAATAAAAAAAAAAAATGCCATCAATCACCTCTTGGTATATAATTATCAAAAGGAAAACGGATTATAGGCAGTATTTTTTAGCTGTAGATATACCTTTTGCTATAATTGATCAGGAGTATACAAAAATAATTGTGTCTTAATTCATTCCAGGAAATAAAAACATTTTCCCCATTTTAATTTGCTTATTTGCATCTTTCATTTTGTTTCCAAGTCATGTAAAATAAATCGTAGGTGGTTAAATGAAAAGTCTGCAGAATGTGCCAATTTTACAATCAATTACCAAAAATAATTCAATTAAGGGATTGAGAAAGATTTTTATTTCCAGCATCTATAATATATAAAAATAAGATTTTTTTTCTCCAGTCCAGGTTTGATTTTTTAACAGCACTGTCATGTTGAAAATGGACTGAAATGAAAGTTACCAGCAAGTTTCAGCGTTTCTCACTGAGAGAGAAACGTCATGCTGGTCTCGCAAACTGAAGCATGACATGTCAAAAGCAAGAGGCAGTTAGGAAGAATTCCCCTTCCTGGTGTTTTCATAGAGGTAGATTAGGATCAGGTACATTGTGTGTACGATAATACAAAGTACTCCAGTATGCAAACAACGAGGACATCTGTGTTAAATGTACCTTAACCGACCAGAGATCTGGTACTTTCATGGTGAACTCCTGCAGTTTGACCTGGAAGTATGCAACACTTCAAATGCAGGAGGGAAAAACACTAAAATCCCAACTTGATAAACTCCAAACAGCGACCGGCCAGAAAGAAAGAAACTCAAAAATCGAATCTGTCCAAGCCTAATCAAACACTACCAAGGCATTGCACCAACACTATTACAAGGTTTCCCCCAGAAAACTTGCCAAGCCCGGTGGTTGGGTGCTCAGGCAGTCATTCATCCAGCTGTCCGCCATTTTTTGAATTAAAAAAAAAGTTTAAAGTTGACAGAAAATTTAAAAATATCACTTGGTAATTATGTGTTATTAAAAGATTGGAAGATTAGTATCTGAACACCATCTATAAAGTCTTAAAAAATGCAAACAAAAAAAAAAACCTTAAATGAATAAGCAATGCTTAGCCGCTGTTGAGAA
>NW_015116215.1:0-11523 GCF_001443285.1 Poecilia latipinna
TACGGACAAGGCAGAGTTTTACCTCTGCCTGCTGTCAATCCAACGTGTCGTTTTCCACTGGTTGTTTTCTCGGTTAGCTCGGTTAACTATGGTAAATCATCCAAAGCTAATCTAATCAAAGAAAGCAGAGTTTAAAAAATAACTGCAGTGGCTTCCTTTAAATGGAAATGGAAGGAAAATGATATGAGGTTAATTTATATATTAAATTAAAAATTTAAGTAGTAAGCATTTGTATTCTGACTTCTTTACTCTAATAGCCCTAAATAAAATCCAGCATAACAAATTACAGGTGTGTCATTTAGTATCTATGTCAATACAGTGGTTCTGTGAGACATTGGAGGACACCTTTTTGTTTTATACTCAGCTATATTTAAACAACTAGATAGAAGATGGACAAGACTGGGAGTGGTTAAAGGTTTAACCACTTTAAGAGCTTGCTCTCACATTACATTTAAATTTCAAATGACATCAAATTACATTTACTTGCACTGCTGCAGATTTAAGTATTATTTTTGTGAAAAGATCTTCATAAAAAGTGTCAAAAAATGTTTATATGTCCTAAAGTACTAATGTAACTATGGCAAAAGTATGTACCATAATTGTTACATTATAAGGTGACTAAGTTGTAACATGGTTGGTTCTGTGGATCCATTTTTTTTGGTTGGGTGAACAAACTCCTGCCTAAGATCAGTAGGCTGTTTGCAATCAATCAATAGTGCACTGTTAGTAGATAATTAGTAGCCACCCAGGTACACCCACAAGAAGGAAACAAACGCACACAGTATAACACTTTCATTCTATTAGCTGAGAAGTTGCAAGGTGACGGTACTTCTTTGTTTCAAGGGTGAGCAGAGAGGTTTGCAAGTGGAAAGTTGATCCAAGCAGAGACAAGTTTTGAGCGTGAGGAGAAAGGTTTGAGAAAGCACAGCAAATATTTGAAAGAGAGCAGATGTTTTGAGTACAAGTTTCAAAAAGACAGACATGAAGTCCTGATTTCAGACTGAAAATGTGTGCTCTCAACTTATGGCAGAAAATTCCCCCATACAATTTTTCCAACAATCACTATGTTGTGAGGAATGACTATTTATGGGGCTCAATGCACAGACCCCATAAGTTGGGTTCAGGGAGTAAGGTGTGAATTGAGTTTAGGTTAAGGTCAGGTTTTAGCCTTTAGAAATGAATGAAAAGTAAATGGAATTCAATGAAAAGTCCTTGTGATGGCAGACAGACAGTGTGTGTGTGTGTGTGTGTGTGTGTGTGTGTGTGTGTGTGTGTGTGTGTGTGTGTGTGTGTGTGTGTGTGTGTGTGTGTGTGTGTTTATACCTTCAGCCTAAATGCCTCTGCAGCGTTGTGGAAAGCAGAGAAAATCTCTCTAAAGTCCTCAGAGCTTTTGTTGACAAAGAGCAGGGCGTGGTTTAACACAGGTGAACCTAGGATCTGTGAGGCTGTCTGCAGCAAGAGAGAGAAAGCATCAATGCACTCAATAGTCTAAGATTCTTAGAATGTCCAAATGAAAAACAACTCAGCAAAAGTCTGGAAAATCCACTGATTAATTTAAAATTTGTCTGATACCTGTCCTGATTGGGGCAAAAGAAGAAAACAATATTGTTAAAGATTTGTACATGATGAACCATGACTGCAGTAAATGATGGTTTTGATCCTTTAGGGATGAGAATACAACAGACAGCTTACCAAAAAGCTATCTGTGAACTGGATCTTCAGGCATCTTATCACAGAACTCTATTTGTTCCCATGTTTTATTGCATCTGGAAATCTTTGAAATGTACCTGGCCATCGTATTCAGTAACTGGATCCATCTGGTAGACAGAGATGAAAACAACCAGCTCCTCTTTAGGTGTTTCTGGCTTCATTCTGTACGTCTGAATGAGCTGAGACTGAAGCACACACAGAGATGAGTCGGCAGGAAAGACGGATATATAGAAGGAAAGCATGCCAAACCATGGAAACACACACGCACACACACATACATAATACACACACACACCTACACACACACCTACACACACACACACACACACATATGTGTATATATATATATATATATATATATATATAGGAGCCATACGTACATTGTTGGAGCTTGATACAGAATGTTGTTTTGTTTTGGCGTGAATTTGACTTTTGCTCTGCTGTTTGAAAGAGATGGGCATCTGTGGTTGTATTGAGCTTGAGCTTGTTACGTGTTGCCTTTTGATTGATTGTTTTTTGTCTAATTAGTTTATGAAAGATTAGAGCATGCTCACTATAGAAGTCTGGCACCATTAGAGGAACACAGTCTTTTGACCGTCACTTTCTATTTGTTTTTATTTTGAATCTGTTAGTTATTTTTACTTCCTTTTGGATCCAGTAAAGACTGGAGAATGAATATTGGATTCAAGACCTCTTTTTTCTAGAAGAAACGTGTCACGTCCGAAAGAGCTTTGATGGGGCTAGACTAGTGAGAGCTTGCCACACTTACAATATATATATATGAGGCCGAGTTGACCGAATATTTTCCGTATTTGACTGTTTTTTGTTTGCTTTTTTAAACGACGGGAAAATTTGAAGCCCGTCCGTCATTTGACAGGTTATAATTAAAACCCCTGACTGATGCACATGGGCAGACATTATAGACTTTACGCAAAGATTTAATCGCTGAGGTAACTAAAGTCAATCAATAAAAATAATCCTTTCTAAATATCATCTCATGGACTCTGAACTAAATGCGTCTTTCCAGGCACGTGCAGAGGGGGGGGCTGGGGGTGCTTGAGCACCTGCCCTTTTTGCTCCTTGCCCCAAAGTGCCCTTTTGGTCAATTTTTTTTTTGTGGTCATATTATTATTTTCAAAGCCCTCTTCTGACATATAATAACATGTACTAAAATTATTTTATTTTATTTTATTTTTTTTGTACAACATAATAAGCCGGTCACCTTGTTACCTTTGACCTGTTGCCTGTGACGCATGACGCAGTTGCCTGTCACGCAGTGAGATAAGGCGGCTAACTGGAGCTCAACATAGCGAACGTTCCAGATTACAGAACAGTTTTTGAATTAAAAAAAAATATTTTTTGGTGAATAAAGTGGAGTAGACTTGCTACTTGTCAGATGACAGAAAACCACGTTGAACTTTGTATAGTTTCTGCTTCAGCACGGAGTCGCGGTTTAAGCAGAGAGGAAATGAAATGCAACAGACACTGACAGGCCTCTGCGTCTGCCTTTCTCTGAATATCTACTGAGCAGGAGGAGACAGCCAGGTGAGGAAAAACTGTTCTCATCTACCGATTCAGTATTTTTATCATATAGGCATTAGGCTGTTGTTGTTGTGCTACTAGCTTGCTGCTAGCTAACGACTTTGCTAGCAAAGCTAGATAATTGAAAAGCTTCTTCCCTGTATCGTTAATGATAGCAGTCATTCTTCAGTGTCGCTTATGCAATACGGGGCACATCGCCCATCCAAAACCGATCATCTCCATAATGGATATATGTCCGATCTTCTAATTTCCTTTGCTGCATAATATACATTGTATTTATTCTGGCGTTAGGTAAATGTATCTTGAAGGAGAATAGCACTTAAAAAATAGACCATATTCATTTAGAATTAAAAATAACTCACCCTGAATTACCATGATTGATATAATGTATGTAATAAAAGGCAGGCAGCTCTTTTTTTATAAATTACAGTCCACTAAAAGGTTGCATTGTGCCCTTGTTTATATTTTTAATAGTGTAATTCTGTAAAGACAAAATATGTCTGGTCTAGCTCTGATTTACAAATCTTGCTAAATTGCGGGTTTGAATATTGCAATACTTTCCTATAACAAAATAGACCTGCAGAAAGAAATTACTTATAAAATATCTTACATATGCATAGTTACATGCTCTATATAGAGATTTTCCTTAACTTTGATTGTATATCTCACAATTTTGTAATTTATCATTGTTTATTAAACTCAGAAAGCTGAGTGGTTTTGTTAATATTCTGTCCTAGAATGCGGTTAGATGTGCCCCTTTTTTTTGAGCACCTGCCCCTTTAGTGGTCTCTGCACGGCCCTGGTAATATCTATCTGTTTCGGAAAAGCGAAACTACGCAAAAGAATCCTCGTAAAAGCGCACGCCCAGGCCGTCCACAAGGTAACAAAATATATAATAATAATAAAATAAAATAAAATAAAAGTTGAGCCGCGTTGAGTTCATACCCCAACAGGTGAAATGCTGGTAATTTAATTGGAGTCATTTAATTTCATTTATTATAAGTTATTGGAGCCACAGTCAGTGGTTTTTGTAACTACGGAGAAGAAGTTAGATGCGTTTATCTGCTTTATTTGTGATGGGATCTGGGTTCACAATTCAACTAGGTGAATATTAACTAAATAGCCGATGTTAATGTGATTATAATTTGATGGGTAAAAATAGAACATGATCAATTTTTTTAAAGCTGTCTGTCAAAATGATGAACAAAAAAGTCTAGCGCAACCTCTGATATATTAGATGCTATAAATATATTTAGAATGACAACATGAGCTAACTCATTCATCATTCATTCTACGTTTTTGAGAAAAAAAAATCTATAATTTTATATCACTTGTTGACCGTTACCTATAATGTTTTACTAAGGTCATTATAGATGTAACAAAATAAATGTCAACATATTTTAATAAATACCTAATATATAAATAAGTATATGTATAAATATTTTAGGAGATAAAATATATTCTGGGAAGAATCTAAAAAAGTCCCAGATTAATGTGACATTCTTCAATATTGGAAAGTCTTAAAAATAAAAAAAAATAAAAAGAAATAAAGTAAAAAATTAATAGCGCATGAAAACATGTGACGTGCTATTAACAATTTTCTGAAAATTTTCAGAAAAATTTTGAATTTTAATTTCAGAAGTTTTTAGTATTCTATTTAGTTGTTTTCAAAATTCCAAAGAATATCTGAAATTACATTAATCATTTCTGAGTTTGGGGGGAATGTTATGCCGCTAACTACTTATTCACATTTTCTTTCAATGTGACCAGCTAATCAGTTCAAAATTAAGCTTTTTTTGTGCAGATGGTATCGACTGTTTCAAATAGTTTTTTTGTGTCAGTTTATATGTTTTTGTCATGACTATACTTTTTTGAGCAGCAGAACAACATCCTGAGTGACGGTATATTTGCTGATGACTTCATCATCCTGCGTCACAGCAAAGCGGATGTCAGGGAGGTCGATGGCTGCAGCGTAAAACACCTGAACCAACTCATGGTTCAGCTCCTTCACACAAACAGAGAAAGGGTTATACTTTGAGTAAAGAATTAAATTTTGGTAGAAGAAATTAAAAAATGTGTTTGCTTACCTTGAAGAAACCAACCACAATTAGATCGTCTATGGCCTCTAATTGGCTCAGATCCGCAATGAGATCAGCAGATGTCCCCGCCCTCCTCTGCAGCCAGGTCAAGATGGAAGCTGAACTCTGAGGAACTTCATCACAATTCATTAAAAAACTTTTAATGAGTATTTTTACTGACAGCAGAAAAGCATAGTGGCTTTTTCAAAAAGCTTAAAGACAAAAATAACAATAAAACTGTTAGAATTATGTTTGTTATCATTCTTATATTTGTAATCTTATGTTATTAGTTGTTTTTCTATTTAGAAGTTTAGTGTTCATATTTGTTGAAACTGGAGACACAATTAAATTTTCCTTAATCTCAAGCATGTTTTTACAGATGGTGACTCAGATCTTCCTGGGATACTCCTGAGCTGTAAACCTATCTCTGTGTTAATTAAATTTTGTGTCCCCCTTCTTTGTTTCTGAATCCACATCCTACTGTGAAGACAGGATGTGGGGTTTCACCCCCTCCATTCCTTTTCACACCCTTCTTGCTAATAAAAGAGACAAACAAACTGAAGGTTTTCAGAACACATGGTGAGCGGCTTGGAGAAGCAGTTCACTGTGTCTTCTCCTTCTGCAGAAGTTTGGTTGAAAACTCATATGCATTGTCTGTGGCTCTTTCTTTTTTATGTAGGTTTGAGAAAATACCTATCAAAAACTTTTTCCATAATTCTGATAATTGGCTATGAAAATGAATAGAATTATTTTGAGCTACAAATCTGAACACAGGGGAAGTTTAAAATTTTTTTTTTAAAATATTTGCTTCATATAAAATGTTATAAATCTGAAACAAATATGAACAAATGTCTCATCCATTTGTTTTTATTTTATATCCTTTTTTTTCAAATTTTTAAGTTATTGGGTTTATATTTACATTTAAGATGCCATCCCAACTCAAATACTGGCCAATCACAACATAAATAGTCACATAAAATATTAATAAAATACATATACATGCTTAAACATGTAATGAATATGAATATTAATCCATTTTTTGCAAATTTATTTTGAGTTTGTACTTCATAACATTTAATTAATTTGTAACATTTATTTTTATGGGTTGCAAATTGTTTTTAAATGATCACATTCAGAAATCATTATTTATGATTTTGATTATTTACATGTTTTTATATTTCACTGTGGCCCTCAAAAGTCTGAGAAAATGTTCTCTCTCATTTACTTACACACACAGGCAGGCAGAAAGAAGGGACTGAATCTTTGATTTTATTAGATCGACCTTTGTTCTGTCTCAATTTGTATTTCATTAGCTTTTCTTCTTTTAGGCAAAATTTATTTTTATAAGTTTTAATGACAGTAATGGACAATATGACCGAACTTAAAATATTGTTTTGCAGTGAGTTAGGTTTTAGGGTTAACCCTTCAATACACATGATTCAGCCTGTTGCAGTTCAGCAAACACCTGTCAGTTGAAATCACCTGGTCTGAAGCAAGGGAACACCTAAAACATGCAGGGCAGTGAGCCTGGCAGACCAGGTTTGGGAAACACTGACTTAGACCATAATTGTAACCACCTCTTCCTATGCATTGTTATTTTAATGTGTTTTTATGATGTTAGTTTAAAATATATTTCTTTTTAGTAGTAGTTTTACAGGGTAACATCTTGACTGCATTGAAAATGAAATCTTACTGTCAGTTTTAAATGGGTTTATTAATTTTATTAGTGTTAAAGGTCAACTTCTTAAAGTATAACCATTAACTGGATCTGCTAAGTAGCCACTGGTCACAGGGCCTCTAGATGGATTCTTTTTAACCCTTGTGCGTGTGAGGACTGAGGTAAATGATACAAGTTTTACGTATCATCAGTTGGACCCCATTTGTAGACACAAGGGTTAAGGTAAGATTGTTTATGTCTTGTTCATGATAACTTGAAATAAATAAATATGTTTGACATTTCTCAAGCCAAACTACAGCTATTTCTTTTTAAAGAAAATGTCCAAAGAGTGTTGCATAAGCCGCAAATGGGAATGTGTAACAGAAATATGGTGGCAGATACCAGGGCAGAGAGCCGGGTTGGTTACATCTCCAGAGAGATAGAGTCTGATGCTGGGCTGTCCGCTCCCATGGAGCTTTTTCGCCAACTCTTTTTCCGTTGTCACATCAATGACTGCCGGCTTGACCTCTGACCCCTGAAGCTCTGCGGCAGCAGCTTTGAATGCAGCTGCAACACGATGACCTTCTGATGTCAGCGGAGTGTCTGGCAGACACACAGAGGGAAGATGAATGTTAGGAGCTTCTTCTCTAAGGGTGTGTTTCACACATGTGTAACTTATCTATCCCTGAAGGTTAAATCCAGCTGTGTGTTTGTGTGTGTCAGTGTGTGACTTACAGAAGTGCACCAACAGCTGCTTGTGTTTTCTCAAAGCCCTTTTGAAGTTCCCCTTTTCAAGTTGTAAAATGCCTTCCTTCTCTGGTATCGTTGTGTCTCCCTGCAGGTCAAGTTGTGCGTCCGCTGCAGCGGACACACACAGACAGAACATTGCTCCAAGCAGCAGCAACCCCAGCTTCTTCATGACCGACTAGCAACAGTTTGATAAGCTGGACACAGGACGTTTTTCGCAAGGAAGTGAGACAGTGGACTTATAAAAGGTGGGTGTGTCTCTGTGTGTGTGTGCGTGTGTGTGTGTGTGAATGCTTTTGTTATCTGCTAACAGACTCAACAATCAGTTGCTTATTAACTTCCCTCCCAGAGGCCTGCTGTAATTCTGCTATTGGCTGCTGCTCATATCGTATCAGGTCCTAATATCAATACGTCCTTCACCTGCCAGACTTTAAAGGTCAACAAGGAAAAGGAAACAAGTATCTTGTAATTCACAAGATGCATGGAAGCATAAGAAAATTATAGTAAAACAATGGTCTTCTGATCATAAGAATAGAATAAGTAATTGTGTGTATAAATACTGGTTAAGCTGAATTTTCCTTATAAAAATGATAGTCAACAATGTAACTGTAAATTAACAGTTTCAGACAGATTTGCTTCAACCAAAATAAATAGCATAAAAAGAGGAGAGGAGAGGAGAGGAGAGGAGTTAGGGGTTAGGTGTGAGGAGGAAGGAAAATGTGTAGGTTTGATAACCCTGTTGTTGCACAACTTGGACTCACTTTACAAGTGCACCATAAATGTTTCCATCATGGTCTTATGTTAAAAGCAGGGTGCATATGGAGTCTTAAGGAATTGGATAAGGAGGTTTTCACCAAGAGAGAACAAATGGGCAGATTTCTTATAGAGCTGAGCTGTGTAGATTGATTATCTCTATTAGTTTTTGTTTGTGAGTTTTGGTTAGGATTCGGTATGTAATGGTCAGGGGTGCTTTATATCACTATGAAATCCCCCTGACGGCAAAACAGATTGGTGTAGGGAATCAAAGCACAGGGTAGCCTAACCAGTTTCAGTCCGTTTACACATGACTGCCGGCAGTCACACGTAAACATGGTTATGTAAGCTGCAGCGTGTAAGCAGTTAAAAGAGGCTAAAAGAGACAGAGGAAAAGATAGAATCTACAACAAAATAACTGTCAATATTGTACAGCATGTCGGCCTTCATTTGTTTTTTATGTTTGATCTTTGCGTGAATCTACATGCTTGGATTGTTTCTCATTGTTGTTAGGTACCAGGCTGGTGGGCCTGCTGGGTTCCTTTTCAGATCATCCACCAGAGGGCGCCTGATGACCGTAGGTTCTTGGAGGGCGTGCCGGCAGGTCCAAACCAGACGCACCTGTGGGGAATTGTCGTCTCCTGGTGAAGTATATGAGCAGCTGGCTGCCAGCACACCTTCGCCAGAGTGTTTGCCTTAACTGGTACACTGAGCCCTCAAGAGTTTACGCTAAGTACATTTGTTGATATTCGAGTAGTTTAGAGATCTAAACTTACCCTTGTGATCCTTTTTCCAGGACGCCTTCAAGGGCCTTCAGGAAATCTCGAAATATTGTAATATTGAATTATTATTATTATTATTATTATTATTATTATTATTATTATTATTATTTTGCTTTGAAATATAATGTGCAGTGTCCCCAATGCATTTGTGTTCTTTAAAATGCAATTTATTAGAAAATTTTTGAGGTTTACTCATCCTTTTAAACACAATACTATTATTTTGAACGGTCCGTGTATTTTAAGGCAGTTCGTTTTTTCGTTTGAAATGAAAAAAGAAAAAACGAAAATAGACTTGTTTGGTTTTTTTGTTTGTTTTTCGTTTATTGAACCAAAATCGGAATGAAAAATGAGAAAACGAAAACAATCCGTGTATGGTTCGTTCTTTATTTTCTCGTTTCAAAATAAAATTGCAAAAACAAAACAAGCATGTGTTTTATTGTTTTTTCGTTTTTAAAACGAAATTAGAAAAACGGCAATTGCAAAAATAAAAAAAAAAACGAGCTGTCAATTTTGCTTTTCATTATTTCATTGTTGACAATCGATCTGACCCGGAAGTTCTCTCTGTCCGGTTTACACAGGGGCCGTATTACACATACACATTATGCCCAGCACACTTTGTTTTTCTACACTCGTCCAAAGCGACATGTAATTAATTTGATCATGATACTTTCACACAGATAGCCTTTAACTCCGACTCTGTTTTGTATATGAAGCTAATGGCTGCTAAATGCAGCTTCCCATTCAGTAAATTTCTAAAGGGCAAGTCCTTCCATTTTTTATTTTTTTTTTACCAACCTTTAATCTGCTCTGGTTTAAAAACTCTTAAACTGCGACTAGAACATTCTGTCAGTGATTCAAACCCTTTAGTTTAAGTTTTTTCCTTTCTGAATAGCATTAGCATACCAATTATAATCCGGTATGTCATGAACAAACATGGATAAATATTGTATATTTATCCAAAATATACAATATCCTGGATAAATATTATTTACCCAAATTATATTGCATATATTGTATGTACAAAAATTGTATATACAATATATACAATATACTAATAGATAGATAGTAGTATCTATTTCACCTGGTATCTACCTGAAATAGATACCAGATACCTGGAACTAAATAGAAATCTATTTCTGGTGGAAATAAATTTCTACCAGGTAGGAAATGTTTGAAATAATGTGTCAGATTATTAAAAGCTTAACTAAATAAATGTTTGCCTACAGAAGAGGATTTGGGAAAGAAAAAAAAGGTCATCATTCTGACTTTAATCTCAGAATTCAGACTTCAATCTAAAAAAAAAAAAAAAAAAAAAATTTTTAAAATTATTTGGGGTTAGAAAAATGATATAGGCCCCTTATCCTCTTCTGTGGTTTAACACCACACAATATCTTTTCACATTTTTATAAGTGACATATTACTGTCCAATTAGAAATGAAAACCTTTGTCCCTTTCATGAGACTTATTTATCCATCCATCCATTTTCTTCCACTTATCCGGGTCGGGTTGCGTTGACAGCAACTTCAGAAGGGAGGCCCAGACTTCCCTCTCCCCAGCCTCTTCTTCCAGCTCCTCCAGGGGAATCCAAAGGCGTTCCCAGGCCAGCTGAGAGACATCGTCCCTCCAGCGTGTCCTATTTATTATAACTTATTAGACTCAACTGACTAACATAATGAACAACTTTTGAGTTGATACTTTCCATTATTTCTTAGCACTGGATTTATAAGCAAGACACATTAAAATAATTATTTCATATTTAATTTGTATCAACCTGTATGTAGTCAGAGCTTTAAACTCAAATCTTACAAAATAAACAGGGACAAAATGTTTTCATAAAAATGTATTTATTACAATAACATACAAGCAGACATTCAGCCAGTCTTTGGTTAATCATGACAAAATATTCCTACAGTTTATGTATATAAAACATGAGGAGACAGTGAAGAAGACAATGTCATGAGGATGAAGAGGATCACTGGGAGATTCTGGGAAGCTGCATCCAAACCTACAGCTGTGGCCTCTCCTCCTGAACAGCTGCCTGTATGAAAGAATAAAAAATGTATATTAAAAAAAGTTCACACTGCACGTAAGAAGCCAATTGAAGAGAAGAATATATTTCACACACACGCACACACACACACATAAAAAATATGAATTTACAAACTACAAAAAAAATCAGAGGAAGGGAATATTAGTAACTGGTATTAGAAGAGAACACTGTGTCAATGTTTAGAAGATACTAACACCTTCAGAA
>NW_015116215.1:14536-16584 GCF_001443285.1 Poecilia latipinna
GATGAAGAGGATCACTGGGAGATTCTGGGAAGCTGCATCCAAACCTACAGCTGTGGCCTCTCCTCCTGAACAGCTGCCTGTATGAAAGAATAAAAAATGTATATTAAAAAAAGTTCACACTGCACGTAAGAAGCCAATTGAAGAGAAGAATATATTTCACACACACGCACACACACACACATAAAAAATATGAATTTACAAACTACAAAAAAAATCAGAGGAAGGGAATATTAGTAACTGGTATTAGAAGAGAACACTGTGTCAATGTTTAGAAGATACTAACACCTTCAGAAGTATCGAACTCTCCAGAGAGGAATATTATATTTTGACACACCTATCAAACAGTATGCCATTATTAAACCAGTACTTTCAGAAAGCATTTGAAGATTAAGCCATGTCAACCACTCAATTTGAGATTAGTGATGGAGTTAGGGTTAACTAATGGGGACAACAGGATGAGAAACAGGAACTAAATCAAGCACTATCACAGTCTCTTCTTGGTTCTCTGGTATCATCATTGGATGCTCCTCAGTAAGCATCCCAGGCTGCTCCTGACCTATGGTCTGTCTGTTCAAAGATCAGGTTCTCAGCTCTTTACTTCTCTTCATCTGGCTTGCAACAGCAATAAATAACCTAGACAGGAGGAAAGAAATGTGCCTGTACTGATGCAAGTTCATTTTTAATTCAAGTAAATGACCTAGCTGCAATCAGTGTATTCAGACAGGGTTCAGAACTTTAAAGATCATCACAGCCTAGGGGCACTGATGTTTTTAGCAACCCTCCAATATTATAAAGTGGCAACAACAAGCATGACTATAAACACTATTATGTGACTCTATGTAACGGGTATTAGATATACAGCTGAAATTCCTGCTAAAATATGTTTCACAGTTATCCTGTCATTGGTGGTTTTTGGCGCCCCCTACTGGTTACTTATAAATTGGATGAGAAACCAAAAATTCCACACAGTTGGTTCAGCGCTCTGTTGTGGTAAGTCAACAAATCCGATTCTCTTCTAAATGGTGTTGGAGGTTTGTTCAGCAGGGTGACTGGAATCTTTGTTGCATTGCACAGAGTCATAGGTTGACCGGTACACATATGGCTCACTGCGCCATATGTGTTTTATCAACCACTGATTACAGGTAATTATATTATATTAAATGTCAGTAATTTATTTTGTCAGATATGTGTATCAGTTTGTCAGTTAGTTTGTTATATTTATCAGTTTGTCAGTTGTGGTTGCCATTCTGTTTGTTGGGTTATATGGCAACATGACATGTTTCTTTTCCACTAATCCCCAGAGAGCTTTTAATGACTGTTATATTTATTATTTATATTTTTATTTGTATTCTAAAACTATACGATCAAATGGCCTAGAAAATATAATGTCGGAATTCACTATAATTGTTTGTGAATTACACAGTTGGTTCAGCGCTCTGTTGTGAGCCATAGGTTGACCAGTAGAGAGGCTCACTGCGCCATATGTGTTTTATCAACCACTGATTACAGATTACAGATTGCAATAAATCATCTAAAAACCAACCAACCGGCCTCCGAGTGTGCATAACAGGACGGACGGGTAAAGACAGAGCTGTTACATCTATCTTGTGACTCTATCATGGCTAATTAAACGTATTAAGCACAGGTACAATTAGCCTCCAAGAGGCTAATTTAGCTAGCTTCCACCGTATATTTTCCGGCAAAAAAATGTTACAAACGTGCCTTCAACCATTCGCCTCACAATCCTACTGCCAGTAAGTCCTAAAACTACCATCAGTAACTTTATAACGTGACACTTTGGAGTTATTTTTGGTCTTAGAGTACAAAATCATTTTGACAGATGCAGGTTTCTACTCACCGGAGTATAAGTGTCGCATATGATGACGTCACTTATTCTTCTTGGGTTTTTGTGGGATCCGTCCTTATTTTTATTATTTCAATCAAAAATATTGTTGTGCTCCCTTTATGAAAGTGTTAGTTCTTAAGGTACAGCCACCACGAGCATCCGGTAAAGGATGAGAGGAGAGGTTGCAAGTCCAAACTTTCTT
>NW_015116215.1:20697-28081 GCF_001443285.1 Poecilia latipinna
AAATTCCAATGAACCAATCACAGCAGACATTACTCAGACTGCTTGCTGAGCTCTTAAAGTGATATACACAAAGTTACAATACTCCATTTTCAACAGCCGCCCCCAAATTTGTCTTACAAATTTGAATAACAGAAAATGGAGAAATCCAAGTTATGACTTCTCATTCTTATCGTCAGTCTCTGGAATGGCTGGAAGACGCACAAGTCGTGCCACTGGTCTGATGTAAGTCTTGTCTTTAATTTGTACTTCGGCTGTTCGAACAGTTCCATCTTGTCCTGGTAGAAGTTTTACAACCTTTCCAACAGGCCATAGTGCTCTGGGTAGTTGTTTGTCAAGTATCATCACCACTGTTCCAAGTTGAAGGTTTTCTGTCTTAGTTGACCATTTCTGACGTGACTGTAAGGTGGGTAAGTAACTTCTTATAAAATGATGCCAAAACTGTTCTGCAATCATCTGACTGCGCTTCCAGTGTTTCCTGGTTAACAGATCTGATTCAGGATAGATTACCTGTGGTAATGAAGCATCTCGCCGCCCCATCAGTAGGTAATTTGGAGTTACGGGATCCAAGTCTGCGATATCTGACGACACATAGCCCAGTGGCTTGGAGTTTAGTACCCCCTCGACCTCAATGAGCACAGTTCTGAGAACTTCAAGGAATACTCCAAGGAATACTCTTAGCGCTGACTTGATTGATCGTACTTCACGCTCCCAAACTCCCCCAAAATGAGGTGCACCAGGTGGGTTGAAGCTGAACCTTATCTGTTGTTTGGAGAGGTGGTCTTGAATTGTAGGACACATCTCCTAAAAAGCTTCATGTAGCTCTCGCTCACCTCCTTTGAAATTTGTCCCACAATCAGAGAGCAAGTCTGATGGTTTTCCTCGCCTTGATACAAAATGCCTGAGAGCCATTAAGAATGAATCAGAGGTCATGTTTGTGAGGATGTCAATGTGAACTGCTCGTGTTGTGAGCAGTTCACATTGACATGAAAAGAATACCCCATCTCTTTTCGTTTCTCCTGCCAATCTTCACAAGGAATGGTCCGAAGCAATCAACTCCACATGAGTAAAAGGGTGGTTTTAACAGGCGCAACCTTGCTGCTGGGAGATCAGCCATCTGAGGGAGCACTGGTGTTGCACGCCACCTTTGACAGAGTGGACATTTTCGTTGAATTCGTTTGACTGCATCCCTTCCTTTGATGACCCAGTAGTGTCTACGTAGTTCAGAAAACACTCTTTCCTGCCCTGGGTGATGGAGCTTATCATCAAACTGTTTAATGATAAGTTTAGTGACAGGATGGTCGCCATCTAACAAAATGGGGTGCTTTTCTTCTGTGTGCACTATGTTCACTATGTCGCAGACGTCCACCAACTCTGATTAGTTTAATCTCTGTGTCATACTCAGGAGCCAGTTTAACAAGTCTGCTCGAGGGTGGCACAGTTTTTCCTTCTTGCAGCAGCTGATAATCGTCTGGAAAACAGTCCATTTGAGTCTGCTGTAAAATCGTCAACTCTGCATCCTTGTAGTCATCCACTGAGGGGTGATGTTGGAAAGGAGCCGCCCCGTGAGCAGACAGCACTGTGCGTTCGATGAGTTCTTGAAAGGAACATACTTTATCTGCATCAGATATGGAATTTGCAATCTGCATTGTGGCTCCACAGAAGGCTGCGGCCTTCAGTTCACCCTCATCCACATCCCTCAATTCAGGAGGACTAGGCCAGTGGTCTGGTGAAAGCAAGAGGAAAGCTGGGCCCTGACTCCACCTGTTCGAGTTGATAAGGGACTCCAGAGATTTTCCTTGAGTGATGTCATCAGCCAAGTTATTAAGCGAGTCTACATATCGCCAGGTCATAGAACTGGTGAGTTCTTGGATCTCAGCCACTCTGGTTCCGACAAAAACTTTAAATCTGCATGAGTCTGACTGGATCCATTTTAGCACAGTTGTGGAATCACACCAGAGTACAACTTCTTGTACTGGTATGGTCAACTCAGTGATTAGCATTTTTGCCAATTGTGCACCAGTCAGAGCAGCGCAGAGTTCCAGTCTTGGAATGCTCTGCTGCCGCTTGGGGGCCACTCTGGATCTTGCCATCACAAAAGCTGTTTCCACATTTCTATTTGCTTTCTCTGTGCGAAGGTATGCGACGGAGCCGTAAGCTTGTTCAGATGCATCGCAGAATATGTGGAGAGCCTTGTTGCAGTCCTGCATATCTGTTTCAGGGCTACTGTAGCACCGTGGGATGGTTATTCGGGGGAGGTGTTCCAGCTCTCCTTCCCATTTGTACCATGCCTTAAGGAGGTCTTCAGGCAAATGAGGGTCATCCCACTCTCTACGCTTATCCCATAAGTGCCGAACAATAATCTTCGCTCTTGTGGTAAAAGGTGTAATGAAACCAAGTGGATCGTACTGTTTTACCAGAACTTTGTAAATGTAGAGCATTGTTGGCCTTTTCTCTGGCACTGAACGGTATCTGTAACCCAGCTCATCTTTCTCACAATCCCAGCGCAGGCCGAGTGCCATTTCTTGCTGGTCTAGATTGTTCTGGGCCAACCATTGCTCATTGCTGCCACTTCTGGCTTCATCTGAAAGATGAGCTATAACTTCAGGGACACTACTTGCCCATTGTCTGAGTTCAAACCCTCCAGAGAGAAGTAGTGACTGAAGCCTGTCAACTAACTCCTTTGCCTTTTCCTTAGAACTCAGACTATACAAGCAGTTATCAACGTAGAAGTTGTTCTCCACAATCCTCCTTACTTCTTCGTCAGGTGTTGTATTTTCCTTTGTGTGTCTCTGCAATGCATAGACAGCACAGCATGGGCTACAGACAGTGCCGAATGGAAGAACTTGCCATTCAAACACATCAGGAGGTTGTATTATTTTCACATCCCGCCATAGAAATCTTGAGAGGTTTGTCCTCAGATAGCAGGCGGACCTGATGGAACATTCCTTTAATGTCACTTGAAATGGTAATGCTGTGTTGTCTGAAGCCCAAAAGCACTCCCAAAAGTGTAGGGCCGAGGGTTGGTCCTGGCAACAGTCATTCAGACTCTGTCCTTGGTGTTCAAATGAGCAGTTAAACACAATTCTGTGCTTTCCATTATGTTCCACCATGTGGTGTGGTATATACCACGCTTCCTTTGTTTGTGCAACATCATCTGGCTTTAACTTGGTGATGTAGCCTGCATCTTCCAACTTGGCTATTTCTTTATTGTAGATGTCTGCTCTGTTAACATCCTTCAGCAATTTCCTTTCTGTGCTTCTTAACAGTGGCAAAACAGCTTCTTTAGCAGCATGCAATGTGGGCATATTTATGTTGCGAAGAAGCGGGGTTGCGTACCTGTTAACATTGTTGACAGTCACCTTTGCAGTTTTCTCATCAAGAAGCATAACTGCCTGACTATCTTGTTGTGATCGCATAATCACCTTTTCATTTCTGAAGGGCAGCACATCCAATTGCCAGAGTTGTTGCACATTCTTCATCAGGTCAGAGTCTGTGGAGTGTGTGGATGTGAAAAGGCACTGAACCTGTGTGGGAAGCTGCTCTTTTAACAAGCTTGTAGGACCCTGTAGAGTCCATCCCAGTCTGGTTTTAATAGCGGCAGGACCACCAGGGGGTCCAAGTCTTACAGGCTCGATTGGTGTGATTAAATGCGGATAGTCTGAACCTATCAAGAGGAGTGGCTTCACTTGATGGAATGAAGTGAGGGGGAGGTTCTTCAGGTGAGCATATTTACTTTGTAAAGTGGCAACTGGGTGTGAATGTTCCGCTAAGCCTAAATGCTCTGCCGTAAAGGCTCCTGTTATTTCATACCTTTTCTTGGGATTTGAAGCTGGTGAGACTGTAAAAGAAACTGACTCACCTTGGACAACTCGAATGTCTTGTCTGACTGTCTTCAAGGCTAAATCCTCATGATTGCCATGGAGTTTAAGTTGCTGTGTTGCAGCAGATAGAAGAATGGTTCTTTCAGAACCGTCGTCCAAAATGGCAAATGTCTCCATATTATGGTTGCCATTCCGCAAGATGACCTTACTCATCTTGAGTAGTACACGGCTGGAAGCTGTTGGTCGGTCCACATACAAAACCTCACTAGATGAGTGTGGAGGAGTCTCCTCTTTTGCTGGTCTTGCATTTACATCATGAAGGGCTTCCAAGTGTCTGCCATTACATGTACTGCATCTAGCTTTCAGCTTACACTGAGCAGCTTGATGATTCCTTCCACATTTCCAGCATTTTCTGTTACTCCGAATCCACACATCTCTCTTATCTTTAGTGAGATTACTGAAGTTTGTGCATTGATTCAGAAGATGTTGGTTGTTATTGCAATATGGGCAGTACAACTTAGATTTCTGACTGGCTGGGGATGACTCTGTGGAAATAGAACATGTCTGTGGAGGGGTGGCAGCTGTGGTCCTAGGTCCTGTACTGAGTAAAACAGTAGAGGACTTTGGGTGTGCTTGCTTCTCTTGTCGCTCCCTCTGTCTGTATGGTCTCTCTTTGGAACCTGACATTACTATTTCACCTTCCTGTACCTAGACTTCATATTCCAACCAGTCCGAGAAATCGTACAGTGTGGAAGTACCCACACTGTGCTGAGAAAGAGCATAGCGATGAAAATTAGTCCTTAAAGCATGTGGTAATTTTGATGTGAGTCGAGTGACGTGAGAACCACAAGTCAGTTCGATTCGTCCATTTTGTCCCAGTTGATCCAGCATTCCAACAAGAGCTCGCACTTTTAGAGCAAATCTGTGAAAAGATGCAGTATCACTGTCTCTGACGTTAGCTCCATCCATTAACTCTGCAATTCTTTTTAAAGCGAGCTGATGAGGCTGTCCATACTGTGCTGTGAGTGCCGCCATGGTATCACTATAGGGAGAGACTGAGTTGCTGTAGGAATCTGCAATGAGTAATGCATCCTCTAACTTGAGGTGGTCAACCAATATTTGATACTTGAACCGTTCTGTGGCATCACTTGGTAGAAGGTTGTCCAGAGCTATTTTAAGTATGGAGAATTCTCTGGGATCGTCATGTATAAAAGGGGGGATTGTTGGCTTCGGTCCCCTGTAGACCTCCTCCTGATGTCCTGGTCGGGGTACAAAATCTTGTGGTTGCTGATTATGATGTTGAGGATGAAGAACATTACTTTTAGCATAGGGATACTGCTCTGCATGATAGTGAGATGGTTGTGAATATTCTGTGTGAAATTGGTACTGCCATGGCCGAACATCACCATATGTGCGTGAAGGTCCTCCTTCGCTTACATTCATCCTTTGCACATCATGACCTACATCATTCATCACTGAAGCTGACTTGAAATAGGAGTAATGAGAAGGAGACAAGCATTGTCTTACAGATGGGGGTGGGTCTTGAAGGGGTAAACCTTCCTCCTCCACTTCTGCATCTGCTTGACCAACGTTTGTCTTTAAACATTCGAATTGGGAAATGGCTTCTGACTCTGATCCAGATGTGCATGGAGAATCTTGACATTCCAAATTTTTAAATGACTTAGCTGCAATAGAATGTTGCCTTTCCTGCTGGACTTTGGGTTCAGGCAGCGGGGTTATCTGCAGCTTGCTTACTGCTTCTGTGAGCCGTAACATGTTCTCCTGCATCTGACGGCTTTCTTGTCGGATTTTCCTAATTGCTGTAAAGACCATCTTGTCTCTTGCTTGTTCAGCGAAGGCTGGTGTCTTATTTCCAACTTCAAAGCTTTGTATGGGGAGGGGTGTCATCCTGGCAGATCCCTCATAACGTCGCTGATGGCCACTTATGTAAGGGTGAGTGTTGATTAGTGTCCTTGCTGTACACTCTCTCTGTCCAACAGCTTCGTAACGTCCACCATACGAAGGTGCTCTACCTTGCTGACCAGCATACTCCACATAAAATTCGTCGAGGTAAGGTGGCCGATGTATTTGCCGTCTGGGTCTAACCTGTTCGTCCCGCTCCATTGCATTCTCAGGAAAAGTCCAAGACATGCTCTCTTCGTGGCAACTGTCATCCGGCTCGAAGGACCATTAAATGTTGTGCTCCCTTTATGAAAGTGTTAGTTCTTAAGGTACAGCCACCACGAGCATCCGGTAAAGAATGAGAGGAGAGGTTGCAAGTCCAAACTTTCTTTAATAGAGTTTTATTCATTGACCCGCTCCCAGGCTCTTAAACAATCTCTTAAACAGCATTAACGATCTCTGTCGATTACTCCCGTGAACTTTCTAATTATCCAACACTGAACATGTGCTCTAACAACAGTAACAGCTATTGGTAGCCTGAAATTCCAATGAACCAATCACAGCAGACATTACTCAGACTGCTTGCTGAGCTCTTAAAGTGATATACACAAAGTTACAATACTCCATTTTCAACAAATATTAAAACGTTTACAGAACAGTTTGGCATGCAATCACAAAAGAAATTTTTTCTTAAATTTATTTGGTGTAAATCATTGATATTATACTCAAAAATAGTTGGTAAATTAAAACAAAAAAAAAGGCTTTTAAATCAAGCTAACAACCACAACAAAAACCCTCCGGTTTTATATTTCACTGAGTTATTTTTAAATACCGAATGTAGGAGCAGATTATGAATTTCTGTATTCCAAATGGTTTGGGTCACATGATCTATCAGCTGTCTATTTAGGTAGCATCCGGTGTTGATGATGACAGGTGTGTTCCACCCGAAAGGGGGAAGGAAACAGTTTTTGACCGCAACGCAATACTAACGTGACGCAATGCTACCGCTATTGAATTAAATGCTGTGTGGATCGCTGAAACTATGTATGCGGTGTTATTGACAACATGTTAGAGGAATGACTTGTTGTACAAAGGAAATAAGATGATGTTTGCCGAGTTATGGAAATAAATGGATTACTTGCACTAACATCAAGGACGGCTCTCATTTCAATTAAGCGGATAAGTGATCGGCGTGTCAACTTTACTCCGGTGTACCACCTCAGGGGCTTAAAGCTTTGGCTTAGCCTCTACACCGAATTAAAGTCTTATGACCGATACGTCTGACCTGTATTTGTAGTAAACATTCTTAATGTCCTGTTCAAACTAGCACATAATTTGTAAATAAAGGTTTAAAAAAAAAAAAAAAAAAGGTTCTATTGGCGACAAGCTGCTGTGATCACCGATACGAATGGTTGATAACAACCTACTGAGCCTGGCATCAGGCAGAGCAGGGACCAACTGAGGCCATTCAGTTTGGCTGATAACCACTGATAATGGCCATTCTATGGGATGATAACATCCGAAGCGGGTGCTAAATATAGATTCGTTGAACTGGGACGTTTTCTGTGGGGCCTTTACATAGACTGTGAAAGAGAAATAAAAAGAAGTTAATAACTAGATGAAAAGTAAAGATAAAAACATTAAAAACATCGAAGACATCA
>NW_015116215.1:32639-36630 GCF_001443285.1 Poecilia latipinna
AGTCTCTCTTGCATGTTTTAGTGTTGTGTGATAGTTACGTAGTCTTTCTTTGTAGATGTCATAATAAATGTTGTTCGTTATTACACAGTAGCCAGCCCCGCTCTAATCTCACCAATGGCTCGACTGACTACTGACCAGTTCTCTAACAGGTCCGGAAAATCCCTAAAACCCAGGTCTTACCCTAGAAATAGGTTTATGTGAGATATTCTGTTTAAACTGGTGGCGGAGAAAACTCGTCTAGCTCTAACTACCTACAATCCAGAAGTTATGACCCTTTTCAGTTGAGAAACAGTCAACAGAGAAGCCCTCACTGCTGCGTAGTTTCAACAACCACTTCTGTTAACAGTAGCTTTTCCCCTTAAAATAACGTGCACTTGTTACCGGCTAGATTAGATTTAGTGACTTAGACTTAAGTCCCAGGGTCATTATTTTTACACTCACCAAAGGAAAGTATGAAGCCACCACATCTCTAGAATCATGTATGCTAGTTTTACTATAATTAGGGGAATCTACAATGATTAAACGACTCAATTAATCTCAATGTCCACAAGTTTCATTGGAATTTTTTGTATAAAATTTATTAAGCAAGCTTTAGCAGGGATAAATGACAAGCAGATTAACTTTTAGAAATTACAGATTTGCAATAAGTAATTATATTCAAATTAAGATCAATCATAACCTATTTTCCTTTCTATCCCTATCCTGTGTCACTAGTTTAATTAAGCGAGGCTTTCGGGGGCAGTTAAACTCACACCCAGATGGCAATTGATCTCGGCAGCAGAATCTTCAGATGTCCTTGGTCAGAGTCTTTTGTCCTGATGGAGCAAAGTCCCCTTTTAGAATAGAAGCAAAGCAGAACTGTCCGTTGTCCTTCAAACGCACAGAATCTTCGTCAATCCATAACCTTTGTCTTTTCTCCAAGTCTGCTGCAGTCGGGTAGAAATCGTTGGGTTGAGGCGTTGGTCGAATCAGGAACCAGGGCTGGGGGCAGATGGATCTTGTCCCTTCTTAGCGGCGCGAAGTCTCAGCTTCCCCTCGGTTCCAGGGTGCGGTTGTTGCGCAGATCTGCTCATTAGTTCAGATGTGGGTGCATGAATAGACATTTGTGTGTGCACACACACACACACACATTAGTATGCCACTCTGCAGCACTTCTCAGCAGGTGAAAGAAATCTGGCCCAATCAGCAGCACCCTCAACTCAGGTATATAAGGAATCCACTAACCACTTTACTGGTTTTGCAACAGAGCTGAGGAAGGCAAACACAGCCTCCAAAGCAGCATTTCATGGAAAAGGACTTATAAGGACTACCGGTAAGCCACTAACTGGGCTCAGTTGAATGTAATTTGACTGTAGTTTCACATTTAAGAATTTATTGAAGTAACAGTTTGCACTGCTAGTTTTATAGTTTGGTTCCACTAAATGTATGATAAGATATCTAATGTAAAAAACCTTATGTCCTAAGGAAAAGAAAAAATGTAATTCTAAAATGTGTGGATTTGTTTGATTCAAATTCAACCAGACATGAAAGTTAATAATTTAATACTGTGAATTTCTGGTTAAAATTGTAAGAGAAATGTATGTTTAAGGTTAAAAATGCAATTAGTCATTAAGATAAATTATTAACTTTGAACCAAATGTCTAAAATATGTTAAAATATTTTGTATGTGTTTTGTAGGTTTTTCACCTGTTCTGTTCATTGGTTCTCACTCATTGGTGAAAATAAAAAAGACTGAGTGAATTCCTGAAGTCTTCAAGTCCTCTTTTTCAAGTGTAGGAAGCCATGAAATTATAGGACACTTGACAGCGGTCCTCTGCTGGTCTTCAATCTGCGTCCTCTTGTTGCTCTCCTTCAGCGACGCGGACAAAGAACAGTTTCTTCCCTTGTCTGCTGGCTTTTATACCTTCTCAGCCCATGGTTGTGTATGGGAGAGGTTTACGTAAGTCCTAAAACATTCCGTTAATTCTTGTGGAAAGTACCAGTATTTCCAAACTGCCTCCTCCCTCATGAGTCATTGCAGGAACTCTGTTCGGTACTTCCCTTTTTCCTCTGGCCATCTGGTAACTTACTTCCTTTTGTGAGCCTCCCCAATTGCGACACAGTCCGAGAACAGAATTTTCCTCCTTTTCTCACGACCTCAAAACCTTCTCTTTAATACATTGTAAAACATAATCTGTCATTGTATCAACCTATAACTCTCAGTATGATCTTCCATTATTTATCTGTTCTGTAACTCAAGCTGTTACTGTCTCTAATCATCAATAATCATCATACACAATAATAATCAATAATAATAATTGATTATAATAATCAATAATAATCAATAATCATTACACAACAATCAATTTGTTACTGTTATTCAGATCACGAATACAGAATACATGTTTCAATTATACATTATAGATTATTCCAACCATTACATATGTATGTATTTTCATTCATCTTTTAATCATCATTAAATCAATATACAAGATTACTGTCATTTTCCAGGCCTTTATACTCCGTTTTCTGCGTGTACCTGGTAAGATCTCACCACCTTATGCCAGTTCTCACGACAACGTTCAGTTGAGTTTTACGCCATTTCCATTCGGCCCTACGGCAGAGTTGTCTTGCAGCTTGAACAGTTTGTGCATTTCTCCATGGAGATTTCTTCCTACCAGTCACAACCTTCACTTTAGTGGGGGCAATGTAATCAATGATATCTGAAAGTTTGCACTGAAAATCATCTACCAACTTATCTACGTCGTTATAGCTTAAGGGCGAGGAAGAAGAGTAGATTTGATTAAATGTTTCTGCTGTGTTTTCTGTGAAAGTACATTTTGTGATAGTAGCTTTTTGTCCAAGTGGGTTAACGGATAAAGAACTGTCAAAGATAACAGGAAGTGATCCGACAGGCGACATCAGTTACAGAGACTTTGGAAATATTCACACCCTCACTGATAACCAGGTCCAGTGTGTGTCCATGAGTGTGTGTTGCTTGTTTGACATGTTGTGTTAAACCAAAACTCTCTAATATATTACAGAGATTTTTTGCCCTTCAGTCTTGGGGGTTGTCAACATGAATGTTGAAATCACCGACAATTATTAAACAATCATAATCAATGATAGAATGATAGAAGCTCATTCAAGTCTGTAAAGAAATTTTCCACATATGTTGGAGTTTTGTATAAAGTTAGTGTCAAAGTTCGTTTGTGGTCTTTTACCTCGATTCCAAGACACTCAAAAGACATAAAATTACCCAAAGAGATTTTACTACAGTTTATGGTATTCTTAAATATTGAAGCCATGCCTCCTCCTTTAATGAATGAAATATAAGTGCTAATATAATAATATGCTAATATAAGTGCTGCACTTTTATCTCCTATACTGAGATAGGATCACACTTTCCATCTGCCAGGGATCTGCAACCTGAATCTCTGGAGACAGATGTGGCTCTTTGGCTCACTTAATATATTGCTCTGTTTTTGTTTGTTTGATTCAAAAAACACTGACTACCTTGGCCCTCACGGTGAATTTGTTCTAGAACCAACCTCCAAACTTAACTCTTTTTTTTGTATAAATTATTCTGGTAATATTTAAAATAACAGAATGTTCACATAACTTTTATGCTTTTGGCTGTCTGAGGACACATTTTGAATATTAAATCAGGTGTTATGATCAGTTACTCAGTACTTGAGTAGTTTACCAAGTACTTTTTACACTTGCTTAATTAAACATGTTTAAGGTATGCTACTCTAATTGAAGTACAATTTTGGGATACTCTAACCAACCTCTATATATGAATGATTGCTTTATGCATCACTTTAAAAAAAAAAAAACAAAAAAAAACTGCCATTAAATAATGTCCATCACTGCAGCGGACGTCCCTCCACATGAGAGTAGAGCGACATGTGCCGTGGTGGGTGTCCCTTATTTTTATTTCTGAAAGGTGGCTGATAGAGATTTTTGGTATTATCATTTTGTTATTACTTTAGTTCATATTCAGTCTAAT
>NW_015116215.1:41611-42320 GCF_001443285.1 Poecilia latipinna
AAGGGACAGAACAATATCCAATGATCGAGGTCCCAAATCCTAATCCTAGAGATGGTCAGCCGCAACACATTTATGTTTTTGCACCCTGGACCTTGAAAGAGGCCAGAAAGGCGGTAGAAGGAATAACGCCTGTAACAGAAGACCCCGATAAATGGATAGAAGACATGACTGGATTAATCCATTCATATAGATTAAATGGGGTAGAAGCAGGAGAAGCAGCCATACCCTCATTAGGAAAGGATTGGGCAAAAGTGAGGGGAAATTATACAGGGAAAATAACTAATAATAATATTTTAGCTCCAATTCCATACCCTCCAGGAGCTAATCCTGCTCTCTCTCTCTGATGATTTTAAGACAATGAAACCCGTTGTGTGAGAGAGTTAGAACAAATTTCCGTAAAAAGGCAAATTATAGTCATCTGTCAGGAATTAAACAAAAAGTTGGAGAAGACGTAGACGATTTTCGTCTGCGGTTTGAGAAGGAGTTCAAAGTTCACAGTGGGATCACTTATGATGAAGGACTAGAAAGCGTATATCAACAACAACTAAAAAAAAAAAACGCTTTAATGTCGAGTTTCCGCCCTGAAATTGAGGGCTGGATTAAAAAACACCTGGTTGAATATGATGCTGCCTCAGTCCCACAGCTGATAACGTGGGCACGTCATGCAGAAAAAGTAGTCAAAAAAAAACCGAAAACAGGAGAAATCCTC
>NW_015116216.1:0-1592 GCF_001443285.1 Poecilia latipinna
TGTCATGTTGAGATTAATTTGTCGAACCCACATGCGCAGAACACACTCTGGAGACGGGTAATGGTTATGGTGATTTATTAAATACAGTGCTAACAGGTATGTACAAGGAGGTCCGGAACTGGTGCTCGTCTGCGTGGTTCTGGATCTCTGGGTGGAGATAAGACAGGTAAGAGGGGTTCAGTGATCGTGGGATTGCAGTCCAGCCAGAGACCTACTTGCCGGTGAGCTCGTCTGAGCACGGAGAGGTGAACCGCTAGGATCCGGAACTGCAGGCTGGAACAAGGGCGTGAGTTTCTCTAGAGGGCGGACAGGTGAGTGGAGGGAGATCTCAGACAGGTGCCGGAAGGGATCCGCTTGACCAGGGATCTGCCGCCGACAGAACTGAGGGCTGGTCTCGGGGACGTGGCCACCAACGGGTAGACTCCGCGGGGTCTCAAGGACCTTAGGTAATCTGACCAGGTTCGTAGAAGTTCGAAGACACTCAGGGCTTCACGGAACGACAACCATCACAGGCTAACACTCTGGCACCGGAGTGTCGGCGGCTCCGTCCTGATAAACCCCTCCAAATGATGGTAAGTGGCAGCAGGTGTGCAGCTCCAGGTTCACGCCCTCCAGAAGGTCCCAGGATGCCCCCTGGTGGAGAAACTAGAGACCCCCAACCAGCCTTCCCCAGATCCTAACNTGCACTGTTAAGTCTGTGTTCGGGTGCATCCTATAACTTTGAAAAAGATCTCCACCTGCTGGTCACATCAGGAAACAACAACAACATTACATTCAGTTAGATTCATAATTAGCAAACAGAAGACCATTACTTAAAAAATATGTACATTTTACTAAAAGTTTGAAACATTTTTTCACATCTTCATGCCTCTTGTATCCAAACAATCTCAAGAGTCCTGTCTGGTTAGGATTATGTTCTAATCTAAAGTGTTTTTCTTGTTCAACATAATAAAATATTAATATGAAAAAAGGTCATGTTTATTACTTTCACAACAGAAACTAGAGATGGAAGAACAAAAAGCAAGTAGTTGTTTGATTCTTATTTTGAAATGCAAAATTTTATTTTCCATTTTTAATTATTAAGAACAAAAATATGAAGCATATTTTATTTTACAAGCAGGCGACACATTTTTTGAAGATTATATCCTGTAACTCTAAGAGGCACTTTGTTTTTTCAGCACACCTTGGCCTCCTACTTGCAGGAATAAGTGAATTGGATAAACTGAAGGATAGATGTAGCATCAAGGTTCTGTGCACAGAGACAAATTCATCAGGAAAAAACATTAACATAATGTTTAGAACTACGTCAACAGAAACGGTTCCTTAGCAGTTTCTGTCACTTTAACTCCAGTTAACTCCAAATATTCATCATAATTATGACTTTTTTCTGAAATTTTAACTGCCATGCTAAACCAATGTAAATGTTGCCCTGTAAATGATGACCTAAATATAACTAATTAAAAGGTTGATGTTAAAAAAAAACTTTTGTGTACTTTCATATATTTAAAGTATATGAAAATATTCATCACTGATATGTACGGAAGCGCATTGTCACTTCAGCCAATTGTTTTGTTCCTTCTTGTCTCCTTTTT
>NW_015116216.1:8052-8527 GCF_001443285.1 Poecilia latipinna
TTATTTGTTATTTTTCTGTTTTGTTGGTTTAGGTGGAAAAATCCCTCCAGCCCATTTAAGAATAATGATGATTGGAGGATACTATGCTTGTAAAAGCTCATCAGGAAATACCATATTAGGAAAACATGTGTTTAATGTTAATGAAAAGATTGACAGAACAACAACCCACAGTGAAATCAGTCATGGTGTGGTTGAAGGAAGGCGGCTCACAGTGGTCGATTCTCCTGGTTGGTTCTGCATCAACACCCTTCAGGAAACCAGTGAGATGGATAAACTGGAAATAGAGAACAGTGTGAATCTGTGTCCTCCAGGACCACATGCTGTGCTGCTGGTTATTCCTGTGATGATGAACATTGATGAATCATATCTGAGATCTGTTCAGGAACACATGAGTCTGTTTAGAGAAGAAATCTGGAAACACACACTTGTTCTGTTCACCTATGGAGACTGGTTAGGAGTGAAGACTGTAGAGGAG
>NW_015116216.1:14959-16051 GCF_001443285.1 Poecilia latipinna
TAAGTACTGCTTGTACTTTCTTAATCAGAACCTTTTAATTTCAGTTCCCTGAAGAAACTATGAGCATTTTGTTTTGCTGGGAAACTTTTTAGGGGGTTTCACCATGTGGTTGAATATTTGATATGAAATTCTGTCAGATATGTCCACTGCCATTTCTTAAGGATTTCTTTTTTGTTGCGCCAACCCCTCATTCAGAAGTACAACATATGAGATCAATAAATGCCACAACTTAGCAGAAACAAAAGGTAAATTAGGCAGGAGACCCAATAACATGAGCAGGAAAAAATTTAAAAAATAAATAAAATAAGACCTGCCTGAAGGTAAGTTAGAGAACTGGTATGGGAAATCTCACTGTATTTAAGAGTTTTTAGGACACTATGGAAGCCCTGATGCCACACAAAAGAAGCAGATGTGAAAGATTGAGGCATTTTCAGGAAGTAAAAGTCAGCTGATTCAAACAGACAGGACAACCACAAAAAGGAGGAAAAAAATCCCCTGGTTCCAAAGCCTTTACAAAGATCAGATCATATAGATTACAAGTTTGTCACTGAATGGTATTTACAGGGAATATAAGTTTGGTTCATTTCAGAAACAAGCTCAATAGATCTTTTGTGGTTTTACTTCTGTAAATGTGTGTGAACTTATCTGAAGCTGTCAGTGTTTTCATTTCTGCAATGTTGGTCAAGTCACACAACAGCTGAAAAAAGCAGGTGGAATTCTCACGATGAAAAGGCACCGAATGTAAACAGAAAATGTCTAACACACACACCACTGTAACGCCTCATGAGTTAGTTGAACTGAAATAAGTTGAAGAAACAGAAACCATTTAAATTCACCAACTTAAACATGTCAGTGTAAACAAATTCAGTTTCAGTAAATTAACTCAAATATTTTATTAATGTAACAAAGATAATAGCATTCAGATAATTTAATTAGGTAAAAATAATTTCATTTAGTACACTATATACCATTAACTTATTTAAAATGTGTTGCTTCAATTCAATTCAGTTTATTTTTAAAGTGCCAATTTATGACAAATGCCATGCTGAGGCACAAAATAAAAATCCTGTTTGTACTCTGCATTGAGCCAGA
>NW_015116216.1:19532-22721 GCF_001443285.1 Poecilia latipinna
GGAAACAGAATCACACAGAAAAACTCAAAACTAAACACAGAAACACGGATCATGACACATTTAAGTTACCAAACACAATAAAAACACAGATATCTTATAGCAATTTCAAACAGTTAACATTCATTTAAAAACACAACATGTCAATGTTGAAACATTTTTAAGCTTTTGTACAAAATTTCAAAGTTTTTACTTTTCTTTGTTAACTAGGATGAGTTGGAAGTATAATTTGAATTTCAATTAACTGCGATATACTATTTTTACAGAATAAAAAAGTAACTGACTTCAGTCTTTTACCCTGACAATGTTATCACGTGCAGCATTTTCCAAGTCTTTGAAATTGACATAAATATGTTTTATTCAACAATCACCTAAAAACTAATGCAATGCTAGGCTATCTTTATGAAATTTCTTCTATTGAAAATGCCACTTCTGATATGAATTCATTTGTTTTTACAGAGAGGAAGGAAAGGAAAAATATCATAAACGTTAACATTTATAACCTAATCTAATTTGCAGTGTCATTCCCTGACTGGACTTTTGGTTACATAAAATAATAATAATAAAAATGTGATGCAAGATTTGAAATGCAAACACAAAACAAAATAAAACCATAACATTCATTAAAATCAATCAAAACAATAGTTAATCACAATATGACAAATAAAATAAACTATTTATACTTAAACTTTAATTGAAAGTGATACTGCTCAAAGTTCAGTTTTAGTCCTGGAGCACGAGGATTTCGTTTTGTTGATCTTTTCACAGATTACCTGCCTCATACTACATGACATAGTGGCAGTTTTAACAAATATACAATAAATGTTCCCAGGTTGGCATTAAACATATTTTTCATTATACCCACATTTCTGCATTAACAATGTTTTTTTTTTTTTTTTCCCATTACTCTGATGTAACATTCTAATCTTACATCTCATGGTTTCATTAGCTGTAAGCAGGAAATCCTCATTAAGAGAAACATCAGTCTGGTTGTAATTAATCTGTATATTAATCTGTTTTTACTTGTGTGTTCTTGTCACAACTTCACCAACTTCTAAAGTGCATGAAGAAGACTGAATACTGCTAATGTTGGTCTGAAGGGAAATAAAGTAACAACTTTGCACTTCCTCTTTCCAACCACAGGGCTTTGGACATCACGAGGTAGGGTGACATTTCCTGTCATGAGTCAATCAGTATGTTCAGTGGATGACATGATCCATGTGCTATTTCTATGAATTTGTAAATGTGATCAATGTGGTCGTGGCTATTTTAGGAAAGGAAGAAAACAGCCTCATCCAGGTTTCCTCAAGAGAACCTGCCTAAACAAACCAGCACAGTGGAAAGGTAAGATCTGACAATAACATCACTGAATTGTAAAGGAATGTGTTTTGATACTCTTATGGAAAAATAATTGAACACTATGTGTGGCTTTGGTGTCATCTAAGTTAGCTGATCTCTGAATGTGTTTTTATATCAGTTATTATTTTTCATGTTGGCATAGAGGAATCGATGCTTTGAGTGTTTTGAATATTAGGAGTATGCATAACTTACCGTAATCTGTTTGTCCTGCAGGCTAATCTATAGGAAGCAGATTCTCCTATAGATTGTGGAGAGACAAGCAGTCTAGTTTTTTCATTCAGTTAGTGGAACGCATCAATGTTTAATTTTACATGATTTGTTTTGGTGTGCAGTGGGCTCTTAATTTTTCCCAGAGTTGTTTATACAGAGTTGTGGAAAAAATGTTTCTCCTTCCTGATTATCTTATTTCTTAATACAATGTTTGTTCAGTTTTTGGAAAATCTAAATAATTTAAATATTAGTCAAAGACAACACAAGTAAACACAAAATGCAGTTTTAAATTTTTTTATTTCATATTTTTAAATTCATGGTCCTGTGTAAAAATGACTTTTTCTTTCTTTATAATAACCACTTTCTTTTTTCTCTGTAGTTTTATTCTTATATCTCACAAGATCAACTCTTCTCCATGATGCAATACTCCCAGTAATGACGGCCTCATTAATCAGTGAGTCACTCTTCACGGTCTCTGATCATTTTTGGAGTAAAATGCTGATCATTGTTTTCTTGTTTATTTCTGACATCATGTATGTTTTGTAAATACATGATCTGAACAATATCTTCATGCTCAGTTTCTTAGGCTAAATCTAATCCTGTCTCTGACAATCTGAATAACGTTTAATTAACAAGTCCTGTACTTATTAAAGATACAAACAAAACTGAGATGTAAAACATAAAGTTTACAATTTCAATGTGGCTTTTTTGATAACAATCTAAATATCCAAATATTTTTCTGTTCAAAATGTTCGATAATTTAAAAATACTTTCCACTAAAAAAGGAATATCAAAGTTGATATTCGAGTATCTGTAATGCAATCGGCTGTTTGAAACTGACTGGTTAAAGAAAGGACAGCTGTAACAAATTGTCAATTATTTTTCTGCTGATGTTATAAAATACATGATTGAACCTTATATTAAAAGAAACGTCTTTTATCAACTGACTTTCAGTGAACTGACTTTCTCACATTATTTTCCGAGTTTCTCTACCTTTTTATCATTCTTGCAACTGTTGAATAGATATAAAACTGATGACAAGCCACAACTCATTTCTTGATAGAGGATCCTTCATTGCTTTTGCTTCCATTGTAGATCAAATGGAAATTTTACCAGCGTTGAGTGCAAACGAGGCTGACATTTTGAACTGTGGTAAGGCATATTTTCATGAAACTGTTTATTTTATGTAATAAATATAATATATGCCTTTTCCAACAAATGAATAAACATGTTGAACACAAGTAATTTCATTTCATAGAATATAGTAGTAGTACATGTATTAGATATATTGTCTGCTTCTAAAATGTTTCAAGGAAACATTGTTTTTTTGGTATGGAAGGGTTAGCTTTAATTTGCTTTTTCCTGTGCTTGTCAATGATGAATTTGTAGATTAGAAAGGAAGCAATAAATGCATGCACACCTGTTCTCATATTAATTAGGATGCAAATATAAATCAGGTTGTATTTCTTCAAACAGGACAAAAGGATACTCCTTTGGAGTTGAGGATTTTACTCATAGGAGGAAGAGAAGGTAGATGTCCCAGTGGCAAAAGTTCAGCTGGAAACTTCATCCTGGGTCAAAATGTTTTTGACACCAGCAGAAGAACAGCTCAGAGTGAAGCGA
>NW_015116216.1:28537-35272 GCF_001443285.1 Poecilia latipinna
AACAAAACAGAGGATGCTTCACAATTAAACCCAAACAAAAGAAACTTCCTATTCTACCTTGGCAAACAAAACAGAAAGAAGAGGAATGGAACAGGAGAGAACAGGAGCTGATAGAGAGAATGATGAAAGCTTTAGCAAAGGAACCAGAAAAACCAACAGAACCTCATGTGAGAACAGCATGGAGCAAAGATGAATTTGACATTCCCAGCAGTAAGTTTTATCTAATAATGAATTAATGTTGACTTTACAGCCTTTATTTCATGCTTTCTTCTCTTGAATAACACATCAATGTCTGTTTCAGTGAGTGGAGATGTTGCCTCAGAATATGGGAGCATTTCAGAGAAACAGAGACGACGAGGACATGACCAAGTTGCTGAATGGCTGAATAACGGAGTGAGAGAGTCAGAGATCAGCTCTGGGATTGAGAGCATTTCTTCCTCAAACACTTACATGGAAAACTTTGATGAAAGTTCTGAAATCGATTAAAGTCAAGATGCAAATTTAGGAAAAGAACAAAGAACTCACTTCTGCTAAAGGTTTGTAAAAATATATATCTATTTAAATAAGTACTTTTAAAACTAATCTGCAAAAAATGTAGGCATGTTGACACTAGATGGGTAATATCTCTAGAGCGGTAAAACATTTCCATATTTCTTTCTTATAAATGAACATCCTACTTAGTTTTATATACATTGAACTTCAATATTTAAATAGTTTTCATCATCTTGATGTAGATCCCATTCTACTTTCTGTTAGATAATGGTCTGTTTTTTTTTTGTCTTATTGAAGCAACTTTGAAGAGTAAATGTAATTATTGATTGAGATTTGAGAGAAAATACATATCAGTAATAACATCTGTTTATCTTTTATGATTATGTAAAAGTATTACTCCTCATATATTGTACATGCTGTACCTTCCTTTTGTGTTTTGTACCTTGCATTAGATTTTCATTTAACATTTTTAAAGATGTAATTAAAAAATAATCTTATCTGAATGAGTTGTACAAAGCTTGAAACATAAATTTTAAGAAGTTTATTTGACCTCAGTGTTTGATCATGAAAGGGTTAAGCATTTTTTTATAGACGAAAATGGAAAGAGGAGCTTATTCTGAAATTAGCTTTAAGAACTAATTTTTTTAACTAAAGAATATTTCAGGTATGAGTTTTTAAGCTTTAATGTCCTGATTGTAAACCACTCCTTGTTAATATAATCAATGATAGCATTGGTATGAAAAGAACAGATGTGATATCAACAATCNAGATGGATAAACTGGAAATAGAGAACAGTGTGAATCTGTGTCCTCCAGGACCACATGCTGTGCTGCTGGTTATTCCTGTGATGATGAACATTGATGAATCATATCTGAGATCTGTTCAGGAACACATGAGTCTGTTTAGAGAAGAAATCTGGAAACACACACTTGTTCTGTTCACCTATGGAGACTGGTTAGGAGTGAAGACTGTAGAGGAGCGAATAGAGAGTGATGAAGGTCTGCAGTGGATAGTGAACAAGTGTGAGAACAGGTATCATGTCCTGAACAACAAGGACCACAGTGATAAGACTCAGGTAAAGGAACTACTGGAGAAGATTGAAGAGATGTGGGCAGGAAATGAAGATCCTTACTATGAAGTGGAGCTGGACCGAGCAGCAGAGCTAGAAACCAAGAGAGAGACTGGAGACAAGATGGCCAGAAGGTTGAAGACGATCAATGAGAGAAAGACAAGAGTCCTGAAAGGGATGTTTGAAGGTAGGCAATAAATAAGACATGTTTTATGATAAAGTCATAAAATATGTATGTTTTAGTATTTAAACCATTACTGTAATTTTTGTTTGTTTTACAGACGAGAGACACAAAGTCACTGAAATCAATATTGTTCTTATTGGCCACAAATGCTCTGGAAAAAGTAAAGCTGGAAATCTGGTTCTTTTCAACAAGAGCTTCAATATAAACTTTGAGAGAGCTTGGTTGAAAAAGGTAACACAACATGCATGCAAAAACATTTGACACAGTCTATATATGCTCATGTTCTCCACTAGAGCTCATCACCCCAGGTCCTTACACTGGCTAGTGAGAATAGATTTTAAAATACTGCTGTTAGTTTATAAATCACTGAACTTAGCGTCACTATACATTAAAGATCTGCTGTTTCTGAATCAACCTTCCAGACAACTCAGGTCTTCTGGTTCTGACCTGCTCTGCATCCCCAGAACCAGAACCAAATCTGGAGAAGCAGCATTCAGCGTCTATGCACCACAAATCTGGAACAAACTTCCAGAAAACTGCAAAACAGCCGAAACACCGAGTACTTTTAAAAATAGACTAAAAACCCATCTGTTTAGAGTTGTTTTTGAAACATAAATTAAACATTAATCAGCATTCTGATGTGTAACAATGGCATTTGTTACATTTGTTGACTCTGTTCTATGACTCTGTACCTCTTATGAGGTAGGTAAGTTATAAAACTATGAGATTTCTTTCAGTGGTAACAGACTTCCATAAAAGTCTCAAGCTGGGATCTTTGTTTTGTGTTTCTTCCTATACATCTTTAAAAGTGATGCACTGGAAACCACAATGATGGACATGACAAAGTCATTCTTGTTTTCTCATTGGGTGTTAATTTTTGCTTCAAAAAATTATCGGATGGGAAGCTAAAAAAGACAATTGTTTTGTATCAGTTGTAGAAGATAAGTGAGCCCATCTCCAAAGTGATTAAAGCCTACAATAACATCTGCAAAACATGTTGCAGCAAACACAAAAGTCCTGAGGGTTTGGGTTTCTGTGGGAAAGTTGTGAACAAATATGATCTTGCCTGTAATGGGTAACACACTTAAAGTTTTCATCTGATTAGTTTCCATGGAGGCTAATGCTAACTGCTATTTAGCATTAAATAGCAGTTAGCTATTTTTATGCTGACAAATTTTTATGTCAGCATAAAAATTTAAAGAATTATTTTTTTAAACAAATTACAGGAATAATCAGGGGTTCCTGAAACACTTGGTATAATAGCACTGTACTTTGTATCAATCTTATGGTTGAATGACAAATCATATTAAAAATGATAAATGCTGGATATAATGTCTGTTTAGTCCACTTAGCAGCAAAAGTTTTTTTTTTTTTATCTGAAATGTTGCTTATTTTGACTATATGACTTTTATACAAAAATGCAAAAATTTGCAGTAAATTAATTACAGACCTTTTCAATTTTTTTTTATTGTGCCTCAAGAATAAATTTTGTGTGTTTGCTTTATATAATTTCAGAACAAAGAAGATCAGAGAGAAACTTCAACGTGTGTGAAACATGAAGGAAACTTTGATGGAGTAAAAGTCTCAGTTGTTGAAACTCCAGGCTGGTTCTCAGACCCAACACCACCTGACTGGATCAAAGATGAAGTTCTCCACAGTGTCTCCATGTGTTCTCCTGGACCTCATGTTTTTCTCCTGCTTGTTCCCATCTTCAGATCTTTCACAGAGAAAGATCTCAAAGCTCTGCTGGAGATCATGAAGCCATTAACAGAGAGAGTGTGGAGACACTGCATGGTGCTGTTTACCAGGGGAGACTGGATCAATGACGTCCCTGTAGAGAATTACATCGTCAGAGAGGGAAAGGAGCTCCAGGAGCTTCTGGAGAAATGTGGGAACAGATACCATGTTATAAATCCTAAGAGTTCTGATGATCCGGTTCAGTTGAAAGAGCTGTTTCAAAAAATGTTTGTCATGGTGACTCAAAACAAGGGATGGTTCACAACAAAACATACAAAAAGAGAACGTGCAGATTCGGATTCTACCTCTGCAACAAAACAATGCATGCTGACCGAAGACGAGTGGAACAAACGGGAGCAGAACCTGATAGACAAAATGTTGGAGGCTTTGTCAAATGAACCAGAGGAACCAACGGTACCTTTTACAGAAACATCAAGTAGCATGGACGAGGGCTACATGCCATCCAGTAAGTGTAACTTAATCAAATTGAAAGTTTTGTGTTCATATGTAATCTCATGCATTTTACTGCACACTTTTTCCATAGCAATCTGATTTTCTTTAGAAAGGAGTTTTCATAGTCAGATCTAACAGAGAACCAAACATACAACATATTCAATAATGACACCAGGAATTGCTAAACTAAATAAATACAATGAAAATAATCAAGCAGATACAAAGAAATATAAAATATGGAACTAAAGTTTCCTCTTCTGTTTCAGTGAGTGACGATAAGGACTCAGATTGTGGGAGAATTATAAAGTTTGGGAATCTACAATTATATGACCAGGTTCCTGAATGGCTGCAGTAAAGTGCGAGACCAGCTGAGATCAGCTCTGGGGTTTTACCCTCCAGCAACTTTTACTGAAACATTGAAGAAAGTCTCCTAATCTAATGACAGAAAAAGTTTTTTCACTGAAAGGAAAAACAAAATGATGTCAGCATGTTCTCAAACATCACAAAGAGGCTCAACAATGCACTAACTTTAATACGCAGGATAGAAAATAAAACTGACATCTGAGCTTTATTTGAAATCATTAACAAGCATAAGTATTGCAGTGCCAACATTATTGTGTAAAATAAGTTGCTACAGAGTTGATATATTGAAATGTAGTTTACTGTAAATTGTCATTGTTTTATTAATTAAATTTTTTGTGTCCAAAATGAATGTATATCAGAATATTTAAAAACTCATAGATGTTAAACATGTTTCTGCACTTTTTTTTAATTCAACTGTTTTTTTCTTTTGCTTTCTATACACAAATGTGAAAAATGTTTGAATTTATAACAAATGCTAAATCTGGTTGTGTAAGATGGAGTTTTTCAATTATTTTCATAACATTTATGTTCATGATATCTAAACGCAGTAGATTTTCTGAAGACGGAGATTATTTTAACTCATCTTTAGAGTCTGATTAATTTGTTGTTTGTCATACATGACAACTAGTTTTAATAACTGGCAAGTTTATTCTTGTTGGACAAAAATGTTCAGGAAAGAGTGAAGATGAAAATCTGATCCTTCACAATAATCGATTTGACATCAGTTCCAACAAAAGTCGGTTGAAGTAGGTAGCCTTGTATGCTGCCTGCACAGAAATGTTTTGTGATGCTGTCTCACTGAAAGAAAATATGAACATGATCAAACTAAACAAAGGAGTCTTCACAACTAGAAGACAAATAAAACAACCCTCAGAGGCTATATTGACACAAAACAACACTTATGGAACAGGAGGGGTGATGATTTGTTGATGTGTTTTTTTTCTTCTTCATAATAAACACCTTAATTTAGAATTTGCAGTTTGTGTTGTGATATTGTCTAATTTTATGGTTTGCAAACAATCTGAAACACTTAAAAGGACACATAAAACTAAAGGACATTATGAAGAGAGCAAAAACTTTATCCCACCTCTGCACAGTGCGTCTGGAAAGTATTCACATCTGAATTAGTCTCAACACAATCCTGTCACAGAAATCTACATACAATGAATCATTTTGATTTCATTTTTGGTGTTTGACTTCTGACCTGCATCATCAACTGTAGGACCTCATTTATAGAGGTGAGTGAATTTCCAAGTCCAGTCAACCCAATTTACCACAGGTGGACTCCATCTGTAGAAACATCTTAAAGATGATCAGTGGAAATAACTCAATTTTAAGCTTCATCAACAAAGTTTTAAGCAAAAAATGTGAATATCAAGAGTAATGAAACAGCTGGTTGTGGATATGTGGATAAGGTAAAAAAAAAATTGATATTTTTATGATGCACTCATGCATGTAAATTTCTTTTTATACAAGGGAGAGACATTCATTCAGTGACATGTGGACTGTTCTTGTTGGCCAAAAATGTTCAGGAAGAACATTGTGGGAAATCTGATTCTTTTTAACGAGATATTAGATATTTATTTGTTTTATAAAGATTAGTTGGAAACTGTAACCTTATTTTCTGTATGAACAGAAATATCCTTCACATCAAACAGATTAGTTACTGATTTTTGTTCAAGTTATCACAAAAGACGGCCAAATAGTAGAATGAATTTGGAAGACATTTCAGGTAAGTAGTGGTGTAGCAGATATGTGCTGAGAGAATAGTGTTACTCGGTGTTACTGAGTAATTTTGATTTATTGTTTATGCTATTTTGCTTGTTATCTGTATGTCTCAGACATGTCTGTTCATTATGTTGGACTCTGTTGTTGCACATTTTGGTCACCGGAGAGCACTGCAAGACTTATAATTTTAAAACTGTATTGAACTGAAAACTGGCAGAGACAAAAGCAAAACTTATAAAGCTTAGTTGAAGACCTGAAGTTTTTCCTGAAGTCTGGTGCCTTGAAATTTTGAATTCTGGTCACTTTTTTTAACAGTGTGAACTTCTCTTTAAAAATGTACCTGATCTTTCAGGTTTATTAAAATATGTCATACCTTTCCATTATGCATGGTTGAAAACATAACAGATGAGCAGAACTGCTATAAACAACAATTTCTTATGAACATCAATGGTTCCTGGTCTAAATTTTTTTTTCAAACTCTTCAACTTTCATAATTCAAATGAGCAAACTGATGTGTCTTTGCAAAATGAAAAATATTCTATCAGAGTGTTTAGGAGAAAGTTGATTAAGATTTGGCATCAGAATAAACTACAATAACATCAGTTTATATATTTTAGATAATTATGTCCTTAGTAGATATTCTTCTTTGGTTTTTGTCATATTAAACTGTGGTTTCAGGATTTAGATCAAGAGTCCAAATGCTTTAAGT
>NW_015116216.1:37218-42968 GCF_001443285.1 Poecilia latipinna
AATCTGAAACACTTAAAAGGACACATAAAACTAAAGGACATTATGAAGAGAGCAAAAACTTTATCCCACCTCTGCACAGTGCGTCTGGAAAGTATTCACATCTGAATTAGTCTCAACACAATCCTGTCACAGAAATCTACATACAATGAATCATTTTGATTTCATTTTTGGTGTTTGACTTCTGACCTGCATCATCAACTGTAGGACCTCATTTATAGAGGTGAGTGAATTTCCAAGTCCAGTCAACCCAATTTACCACAGGTGGACTCCATCTGTAGAAACATCTTAAAGATGATCAGTGGAAATAACTCAATTTTAAGCTTCATCAACAAAGTTTTAAGCAAAAAATGTGAATATCAAGAGTAATGAAACAGCTGGTTGTGGATATGTGGATAAGGTAAAAAAAAAATTGATATTTTTATGATGCACTCATGCATGTAAATTTCTTTTTATACAAGGGAGAGACATTCATTCAGTGACATGTGGACTGTTCTTGTTGGCCAAAAATGTTCAGGAAGAACATTGTGGGAAATCTGATTCTTTTTAACGAGATATTAGATATTTATTTGTTTTATAAAGATTAGTTGGAAACTGTAACCTTATTTTCTGTATGAACAGAAATATCCTTCACATCAAACAGATTAGTTACTGATTTTTGTTCAAGTTATCACAAAAGACGGCCAAATAGTAGAATGAATTTGGAAGACATTTCAGGTAAGTAGTGGTGTAGCAGATATGTGCTGAGAGAATAGTGTTACTCGGTGTTACTGAGTAATTTTGATTTATTGTTTATGCTATTTTGCTTGTTATCTGTATGTCTCAGACATGTCTGTTCATTATGTTGGACTCTGTTGTTGCACATTTTGGTCACCGGAGAGCACTGCAAGACTTATAATTTTAAAACTGTATTGAACTGAAAACTGGCAGAGACAAAAGCAAAACTTATAAAGCTTAGTTGAAGACCTGAAGTTTTTCCTGAAGTCTGGTGCCTTGAAATTTTGAATTCTGGTCACTTTTTTTAACAGTGTGAACTTCTCTTTAAAAATGTACCTGATCTTTCAGGTTTATTAAAATATGTCATACCTTTCCATTATGCATGGTTGAAAACATAACAGATGAGCAGAACTGCTATAAACAACAATTTCTTATGAACATCAATGGTTCCTGGTCTAAATTTTTTTTTCAAACTCTTCAACTTTCATAATTCAAATGAGCAAACTGATGTGTCTTTGCAAAATGAAAAATATTCTATCAGAGTGTTTAGGAGAAAGTTGATTAAGATTTGGCATCAGAATAAACTACAATAACATCAGTTTATATATTTTAGATAATTATGTCCTTAGTAGATATTCTTCTTTGGTTTTTGTCATATTAAACTGTGGTTTCAGGATTTAGATCAAGAGTCCAAATGCTTTAAGTCAATTTAAAAAATGTCTTTAGCTTTGAATTTTTAGTTTTAATGTTTTTGGTAACCAGATCTGTAGTTCTTCCAGGCCTCCAACAGATGGCGATCTCTGACTATATTGAACTTCCACTAATTCCAGTAACTTCCTCATCCGCACTATGAACTTTCTGGAACCGTGCAGACCTGTTCCAGGTCTGTTCTCACCAAACCTGTTTTCAGCAGAAAACAAAAAGCAAAAACATCTAAAGACTGAAGCATTTGAAATGGCTGCTTCACCTGATACTTCCAGCTGAGGTCAGTGATCTTTTCATAAATCTCTCCCTAAAAGTTATTCTATCTTGGATTATACTTTTGTAACTTCTTATTTTACTGATAGAATATGTACTAAATTCAGAAACTGTAACTTTATAGAAGAGATGGGGGTTGGACAAAAGGGCTCTCTCTGCTTTTCTAAGCTTCTTTTGTTTTATTTTGTTGGGGGGGCTGTAAATGTTTTTCATATTTACTTTTATTGTATTACTGTTCCAAAGAAAATGTACAGTTTAAAAAGGAAAGCCATTCCTGCTGGTATACATAGGGAAGGTGTTTGTGAGATGAATCCAAATAATACCTTACCTCCTTTAACAGGGTAAAATCATCCTGATTCAGAGTTCAGATTTGTGTTTATAGGAATCAGTTTAAATTGATTTCTCAATAATCTTGGGTCAAAATGTTTTTGACACCAGTAGATGAAAAGCTCACAAGGCAGTGAGATAACAGGAAGAACTCGACAGACGAGTTACAGTTGTTGATAGTCCAGGCAGGAAGTAGAGAAGAGAGAACCCAACCCACCTGGGTCAGATCCATATCCAGAACAGTGTCCATCTGTGACCTTCAGGACCTCATGTCTTTTTTTCTGGTCGTTCTCATTGGCTTGTATTCACCTCAGTGTCTCAAACTATTGCTGGAGGAACACCTAGAGCTTTTTAATGTAGATGATTTTATTCACACAACATACAACAGAAAGTAATATACGAGTTAGAAAACATTGCCTAAGCAAAGTAGGTGTTTCTAAACTGCATGCAAATAATGGCTTATGCTCTCCTAACAGCACAAAGCCGCCCTGCTACAGAGATGAGGATTGTGCTGATAGGAGGAAGTGTCATTGCTTAAAATTTTTTTGTATTTGTTTTAAACTTGTGCATATGTATTAATTAGTTTTACTTTTGTGTAAAAAGGTTGTTGTGTGTTGCAGACTTCTGCCCGGATCCCTCTTGAAACTGAGATAAAGATCTCAACAAGGTTTACCTGGTTAAACAAAGGGAATAAAAATAATTTTAAAAAATGTAAATTCATCTCAAGGAAGAACGTAAAAATAAATACAAATTGAAACTTACACACTAAAATGAAACTTACACACTACATTTCCAGATGATAGATGATAAAGGGAGGGGAGAAAATATTTTTTTGTCTATCTTAAAGTCTTTTAATTATATACTAGTTAATTCACTATCAATAACTTTGCTGGTCACTTTTATCATTTGTTTCATCCTGTTTTTGTTTCCTGAGAGGCTGTAATGTGAAATTGCATAAAAGCAACAGAACTGCTATTAATAACAGTTTTACATAAAAAGGTCTATGAGCAATAACATTCCTGAGTCTAAAACTATGGTTTGTGCTGCAACACACAAACTATAGTTTACTGAGGATTCTTAAAAATCCTCAGTAAACATTTTAAATATGTACGCTGCTGATTTACAGATTCAAAGTGGCAAATGTGTCAGAAAAATGACAAAAGGTCTATAAGAGGTTGAATAGAAAGTTGATCAAAAATTTAAAGACAGGAGGAGCTCAATTAGCATAATCTGATTACTAATGTCAGATTTTATTTTCTTGTTTTTGTTTTACACTTTATTTTCACTTCAGATCACTATAGGTAATCAAATATTTCAATGTGTAATCAGACAGAAACTTCTTCTCATGAGTAAATATTTATTTTCTTTTTAATTTTACACAGTGGGTTTTATTCTATTTTTATTGATAAAACTATTTATTGATTTGTTCATTTTATTGTAAAATATTTGCTTTTGATAGTTACAGTAGAAATACAGTCATTGTGTTCATCTTGCAGCCGTCTCTATGTCTGACTTTACCAACCAATCATCAAGTGGAACAACATCCACCTCTGTTATCTTTACTTTCATTTAGGAACCGGTTTTGTGGGACCAACAACAAGCAGAAACGTCGGCAGAGTGAAGCTAAAGAAATGGCTGCTTGAGCTGATATTCCCAACTCAGGTCAGTGAAACTTTATAAAACTGTCAATATTGATTCTATTTAAAATTTTATTTTTCTGAATTGTTATTTTAGTGGCTGAATGTGTTGAATTCAGAGACTTTGGCTTTCAAGTTGGACAAAATGGTTCCCTATGTTTTTATAGTTATTTTTGTACTGTTTGCTTTGTTGTATTAATGTTAATAATAATTAGTTTATTATTTCAATGTTCCAAATCGTATATATGACAGAAAGTAATATACGAGTTAGAAAGCATTGCCTAAGCAAAGTAGGTGTTTCTAAACCTCATGCAAATAATGGCTTATGCTCTCCTAACAGCACAAAGTCGCCCTGCTACAGAGATGAGGATTGTGCTGATAGGAGGACGTGTCATTGCTTTTAAATTGTTTTGTATTTGTTTTAAACTTGTGCGTATGTATTAATTAGTATTTAAGGTTGTTGTGTGTCCCAGAAGTCTCAGTTTCAAGAGGAACTTCTGGCCAGGTTCCTCTTGAAACTGAGATCTAGATCTCAATGGGGTTTACCTGGTTAAACAAAGGGAATAGTAAAAAAAAAACTTTAATGTATCTCAAGGAAGAACATCAGAATAAATACAAATTGAAACTTACAGACTAAAATGACAGCAATCCCATTTGTCACAACAATAAGTAATAAAAAAGCTTTTCCATCTGTTGGTTCTTACTTTGGGCTAACTGAATCTCTTTCTAGATGGCAGGAGCTCAAATTTGCTATGATTTATTGTGATTAATGGTGGGAACCCTGCCAGCATACCTAGATGGGCCCCATATGAGGGAAAGGAGGAGAGTCAATATGAGTCCCATAAGGGTTTGTCTGCGGGTTCCTGAGATTAGATTTAGAGCTACAATTATTTAATCTGCTGGTATTGAGAGTGAGTTTTTCTAATTTAAGATTTTTTTTCAGGTTTTCATTTTTAAGCATTAATTTCCTGATTTAAAATCACTCCTTATAAATGTAATCAAACATAGTATAAGTATGTAAAAAACAAATCTGACATCAGGAATCAAGCTCTTAAAAACTGAAATTAAAGTTTCTAATTGAGTGTTTGGTCAAAGGGAACTGAGTTACATTCACTGTAAATTATAAACTAATACAGGTGCAGTAAACATCCTTAATATTACGGGATAAACTGCATTAACAGGCAAAATCCCTCTTAAGTAACTTTCGAATATTAAAGCATTTGACATGTGAAGACCAAAAATTTCAAAATTTAAAATCACTATGTAATGCTTCACCATTTAATTAGATAGTGCAAATTATTCTAATAAGTAAATGTTAATTTTACTTTTTTTTAATTTGACCCAATGGGTTTATTCTGTTAATTGATAAAAACCTATTTGTTTATCGATTTCTTAAGTTTCAGTTTTATTGTAAAATATTTATTTGTATTTATTTATTTATTTTATTTTATTTCTCTGTATTTTATTTTTGTTGTCAACTGCTGTTGACATTACACACATTACACACATTGTCACATTACAAAAAATGTGACAATGACAATTTAGGTTGTCACAGTAGAAATGCAGTGATTCTAGTCCCCCAGCAGATGGCGATCTTTGACCATGTTTGACTTTATCAATAAGTCATCATGCACAACATCATCAACCTCTGCTCTCTTTTGTTTAGGAACAAGTTTTGTGGAACAAACAAAAAGCAGAAACCTTGACAGAGTGAATCTAACGAAATGGCTGCTTCAGCTGATATTTACAACTCAGGTCTGTGACATTTTCATAAAACTTTCCGTAAATGTTGTCTATCTTGGAGTATTTTTTTCAAACTTTCGTTTTAGTGGCTGAAAATTTTGATTTCCAAGACTTTTCCTTTATGCAATAGATAGAAGTTGGACAAAATATCTCCCTCTGCTTTTATAGTTGTTTGTGTTTTAGGTTTATTTTAAATGTAATTGTGTGTGTTAATGTTATTGATATTCACTTTTTTAGAAAAGTGTTTCAATAGGAATATACAGTTGACTTAGAAAGTACATTCTGTGCTGGTACTAACGTAGGTTCCCAGATAGCACAAAATGAGTGAAACAACATTGAATCAACCATCAT
>NW_015116217.1:0-3639 GCF_001443285.1 Poecilia latipinna
GCCAGAGGTGTTCAACCTCTGATTAAGAAGCCACGGTTCTGTAAAACAAAAAGGTTTTAGCCACAACCACACGGATGTTTGTTTGAGCTGAAACACAACCTGAAAAAGGTGATGTTAGAAACCGCCTGTTTAGTTCAGTCCCCAGATGAGCGAGATTACTATGTCAACAGCACAGCATGAAAAGTTAACCTAAGGGATCTTAAAAACCAAAAGTGAACTTCCTGCAAACTCTCCCCCTTGGGTGGCTATTGAAAGAACTAGTGTTATAAACAGTTCTCTTTCGGCACTTCTTTTCTCGGCACCAATATCTCCAACAAATAGTGGAATAAATAATTTGTTTTAAATTGTTTGAAAATATGGAAACAAATTAAGGTATACTGTAACCTACCAGAGACCTCAGTTCATGCCCCAATTTACCATAACCATGCTTTTCTCCCATCGCTATCGGATATATCATTTAAAAATTGGAGACTAAAAGGCCTAATTACGCTGAAAATGTGTATATTAGCAAAAAGTTTGCTTCGTTTGCAATGTTGAAGAGCCGTTTCTCTCTTCCGGATGCAGATTTTTTTTTAGATATCTGCAAATTAGAAATTTTGTTCGAATTAACATCCCAAATTTTGTATCTCTTCCGGAAGAAAATAAGATATGCAAAATGCTGTTGGGCTCTCCAGAATAAAAAAAATAATAATTTCAAGCTTTGTTGACATCTTTGCAGAGTAAATCAATTTCACCACAAACTCCTTGAGGGTTGCGTGGGAGGAGGAGCTGGGTTTGCAGATTGGGAGTGAATTCTGGGAAGAGGGTCTTGGGAGGATCCGGTCATGTTCTTTCAATGCAAGACATCAGTTAATTCAGTTCAAGGTGTTTCATAGACTCCACTATTCTGAAATTAAATTGAACAGAATATTCCCCTCAATATCTTCAAAATGTGATAAATGTAAGTCCGCTGATGGCTCTCTGGCGCATCTGTTCTGGTCATGCCCCAAACTCTTCCAATATTGGTGTGACATTTTTAACTTGTTTTCCGAAGTGTATGGATGCACGTTGGTTCCAGATGCCCAGATTGCATTGTTTGGATATTCTCCTTCACCTAGGAGCCGCAGCATTTCTATGCAAACGACTGTGATGTATGGAATGGTAACGGCTAAGAAAGTAATATTAAGATTGTGGAAAACTGACAAGATTCCTCAGTTTAAAATGTGGTTAAGTGATTTCAATGAGATTCTTCATTTGGAGAAACTGCGGTATGATGTTTTGGGCTCCACTAATAAGTTCTGTAGTATCTGGCAGCCGTTTTTGGACCATCTTTCTCAGTCTAAGAGTGACCCCCACGCTCGTTCGGTCTCTTAGTATGCCACCTGTGCCTTTATAGACAGGTTGTACCATCCTAAAGTGTAAATGGTAACCAGTGCACTGCATCCAGTTATTTAGATAATTGCCTTGACTTGTTCTCATTTTATTTTACTTTTAGTTATTGTATGTTCTTATTTGTACTGTTGTATTGGTAAGAGTATATTTTTCTTATACAGTAAGTTGTTAAATATGTATATGCTTCATATACATATGAAAATACAATATTTATTGTATTTTGAAAACTCAATAAATATATATATATTAAAAAAAACAAAAAAACAAAAAAAAACAAAAAAAAAAGTCACTGCATTTGAGAGGAAAGTAGTATTAACTCCTCACTGCTATATACAAATGTGGTTTGCCGACAATATTGCTAATGTGAGCCACAAAGGTACTGAGAACTTGCTCCAGATTTATANTATAAAAAACAACAAAAAAGAGATGTTAACTTCCAAAAAAGGGAAAAACAATAAAAAAAAAAAAAAAAAAAAAAAAAAAAAAAAAAAAAAAAAAAAATCAATATATTTTTTTTTGTTTCTTAAGAATATCTGAAACAGCCAGAGAAGAACAGCCTAAAGAAGGTCTGATTATAGTAGGGTATAATCAATACTTGAAGTCATTGTATACCTGGGTCCTCAAATGACAAGCCAGAAAAGAAAATAAGCAGGAAGGTTAAATCGCTATAACAATAAAAAGGCAATGCATAATGGCTTTGTCGAATGAATGCGATTGATTGGATAAAACCAGAAGCATCATTTGGCTTGCTTCTTCTCCTTCAACATCACAGCGGGCAGGAGCAGCCAACTGCAACAAGAGGCAAACAATAGGGGTCTTTGAACATCCAATACTTTGATCTGATCCATGAGAGACCCATGGAATACCTACAGGAATAATATCAAATGAATGAGGAACCCATACAGTGAGGGAATTAATGAGAAATGAATAATCTATTTTCAACCATTTCCAGAGCTGCAAAGGCGTTCCAGGATTCTGAGCCATGGGGATGTGGCGAGAATAATCAAAGGATCTGCTGGAAAAGCTAGCTAAACTGTTCAAATTAGGAGGGTGAAAAATGTAGCAGATGAGAACGCCAGAGGTGTTCAACCTCTGATTAAGAAGCCACGGTTCTGTAAAACAAAAAGGTTTTAGCCACAACCACACGGATGTTTGTTTGAGCTGAAACACAACCTGAAAAAGGTGATGTTNCATTTGAGAGGAAAGTAGTATTAACTCCTCACTGCTATATACAAATGTGGTTTGCCGACAATATTGCTAATGTGAGCCACAAAGGTACTGAGAACTTGCTCCAGATTTATACAAGAGAAAAGTTATCAGGGAATATTCCAGAAAATGTTGGAGTCAGCAGCCAGGAAGCTGCACAAGAGAGAAACCCTGATGTTCCAAAATGATGATCCAAGTTGAAAGTTCTGGAATGACCATCTCAGTCTCTTTGGGGAAAACTCAAATGTGCAGTGGATTCACTTTGGACTGGAGACTTTTTGGCACAAGTGAAGCCACATGTCTGCATGGCAAAGGGCAATACATGGTCATGATTATTTCAACTTCAGGACTGAGCCAATTGGGTTAACTTATGTTGCCATTATGATTTAAAAGGAACAAACACAATTGTTTGATAATAAATGGCTTCACCCAACCAAATAAAAGAAAATTATTCCATTATTCGTATTTTCTTAGGTAAAATAAAATGGAAAAAAAACAGAAACAATAGATGTGAATTTTTTTAAATGACATTTTAAAAAAAATCATATTTAAATTGCATTATAAAAAAAAGATAGCATGCAAACTTGGCTTATTAACATCTGTCAAGTGTTAGTACTTCAGCCCAATTCCTATTTCTCAGTCCACTTGACCTCAAAATGTTGTCATCTGCACCCACACACTGAGCTCCACTGAGTTCCTGTGGATATCTGTATTCAGGTGAGATTTTTGTGACCAAAAATGAATGTGCTTACAGGGACGATATTACTCTGAATCAGTGTGGTGACTAAATCGGAGCAGATAAAGTGATGGGTAAAAGAAAAGCTCCTAGGAGGCTGTAGTAAAATCTGAGTGGAACACAGTTGTTCAGCTGAGCTAAAAAGAGCATGAATAACGGCACATGCTTGTCTGCAAGATCCAAGTGGATGGTTGAGAGGTATATCAAGGCCTTAAAAATCATCAAATGGTGCTTTCACACCACAATAGTTAGGTGTACTCAACTCCATGGTGATAGGCATGAGGAAACATGCCTCAATTGTATTTGGTCTAGTTCATTTTCACACT
>NW_015116217.1:8960-11175 GCF_001443285.1 Poecilia latipinna
CTCCATGGTGATAGGCATGAGGAAACATGCCTCAATTGTATTTGGTCTAGTTCATTTTCACACTACACCTTTAAGAGTCGACCAAGCGCCTGGACAACTATGCAGTTACAGCAGCTGCTCATTACTGTTACCAAAAGCTGCCCAGCATGAACTGCCTTGGCATGTTACCATATGTTTGTGATATAAATAACAGAAATAGAGATAGATTAACGATATGGTGTCATTATTAAACAGACCTTGCACCAGCATTGAAGAGTCTTGGCCTGTCAATTAGTTTGGATTTTCCATGGTAAGCCAATAACACAAGAGTTACCCTACAAGCAAGGACTTAGATTTATGAGGTTTCTCTGGTCTGTATGAAAATATCTGTTTACCAAATTAAGTCTAAAGTGTACCATTCCTTCTGTGTTTTTCTTCTCCATTCGTCCTTCCATCTGATCGTGGTTTAGAGTGAATGTGCATCTCAAATGTTTCAACAATACTGAAATTTATCTTACAGGATTAGTCAGTTGTTGATGTCAAAGCCCACAAGAATCCATACTCAAAGTAAATAAGGCAGGATCTAAAGGTAAAATGTTGTTTACTAATAGAAAAAATTAACCACTTGTTAGAAACAGAAAAAGAAACGGGGTGAACTGATTGAGTCCTGCTTCATCCCCTGGGACACATTTAACAGTCACACAGGTCTTTCTACAATCCCCAAAATGAAACTTGGAAAGCTAATTCTCATGAAGACCAGCTTGCCAATAATGGGGTATTGACTTCAAATTTGATTACATGTGATCCAATGTTTCCCTAATGCGGACAAGAAAACTGGTTCCAAAGGAATGCAATTAAGCCAACTGATTGATTTATTCAAATTATTTATTCATTCAAGTGTCATTCTCTCTCAAACATGCCCAATCTCAACTTTTCTTCATATTACATTATTGAACAGAATGTATTGAGTATTCTAAGCACTTTTGGGGATTTATTATAAAAAAATCTTTAATTTAAATATTTTTACAAATTATAAACCTAAAGTTAAACAACCAAAGTTTAGTAGACTGAACACTAATCATAAATCTACTTATCAAAGTGCAGCACAGTCTACTTATCAAACATTATGCACATGTACATTAGAGGCTCTAGAGAGCTGTATGAAGTCTCTTGAACATCAAAGCCTTTCAGTCCATTATTCCTGGATTATAATTAGCAATCAATAACAGGAAGATTCCATATTCAAGATAATTATGCTCTTATGCCCGATTTCTTGTAAGAGCGAGAAACTGCAGGGAAAGAAATGTCAGAAGATGGTCCAAATAATACCTAACCCTACGATTTACAGAAGCCTAAGAGGTTCAATCCTGAGTCACCCATAAAGTGCACTAAACAAAACCAAGTGGTCATAATCCTCGCTTAAGTTCTTTGGGAGAAGGGAAAATATAACCGGTTGGGTCTTGTGATTTTTATCGTATTATACAAGACTAAGTGTTGAGTAGACAGGACAAGTCACAAATTGTCTTAAGTTACACCAATTTAACCTTAATTAAGTTTGCATACAACAGAAAAAGGGATTACAATATAACTTCAGTTTGTGCTTTTGTGTCGTGCTTATATTTCAGGTGACTATTGTGTAAGGAAGCAACATAATCAAGCTGAAGAAGGTGAATAATGAACACTTTAAGGGCTGAGCATCACTTCATTCCACTAGATTCTCAACTTCCTTCTGTGCTCTATCTGGAATTTCTCCCATTGAGATTAATTTTTCTGGTAGAATTTCAACCAGACCAAACAGAGAACAGACGTAGTATGTGTTGGAAACGTTTCCAAACTCTGACTTAACATTAAAAGCCATCTTGTTTGACTTGGCACTTCTCTTTTCGCAGTGGGAGGACGGTTGATTACAGCTGGTAAGCCTCAACAAATCAAACTGGCACATTACGTACGTCATGGCCAAACCTTAGTGATTAGTTAAATATCTAACGTTTAACGCTTCAGAATCCACTCCTCCAGCAGCTAGCAGTTTCTCAATAGTCGAGGGCCCAGGCCATCAGTACGGAGCAAAGTGGCTGGTTTTTACCAGGCTGAACCGACTCAAACGACAAATGTGGGTGAGAGCGAACAACACTGACCCAAGAGAACATTATACAAAAGCACAAAACAAAAAAAAAAAAAAAAAAAAAAAACAAAAAAAAAAAAGGAAAAAAGCGAGAAAAAAAAAAAAAAAAAAAAA